>NC_090911.1:11412791-11546042 GCF_040956055.1 Brachionichthys hirsutus
GTTGGGTTTCAGCACACGCGTGTGATTTCTGCGGATATTTTGCCGCACCTGTGCCAGATGCTCAGACAAAAAGGAACACGACCAGAGAAAGCTCGAAACGGGACGCCAACCCGGAGCCGCTGTCAACGTTATTTAAAAATAGCTCGCCGTGCCCGTTCCCGGCTGATGTTCCTGCCACTCGCCCGGTGACGGTGAGTAATGAGCCCCGCTCACCTCAGCGTTTCATTGGACAGACGCTCCCATTTTAACTTCTGGCGCGGCTTCCTGTTGGTTTCACCGCCAGACATAAAAGCTAACGGGTCTGAGCAGCGGCACGGCCTTCGGCCCGCGCGCTCGGACCCTGGAGGCTAAAACATGCGAGACGTACGAAACATACAACGACAAACTGGCTGAAATACCACCTTGACACGTTACCTTTGAAAAAATAACTCACCTTAAAATATGGCTAACGGGATCAAAGAGGAGTCCAACCAACGGGAAACGCGTCTGGAGCGACTTCTTTACTGCATTTATGGAGACAGTTATGGATGCTAACAAAGCTAATTGTAGCATTTCTGCTATTGGCTAACGAAGATTCTGAGGTTTTGCTTGGAAGTGATTAGCTTTAGCGTCTTAGCTTCTTTTTGTTGACATCAGCTGACTATTGAAGATTGCTGTTAATAAGAATGTAGACAATTGGTTGGGAGTGGGAGTGGCGTCTGAATCGGAATCCGTTTGCCCCCCCCCCCCCCCCCTACATTATCGGACATCCACATGCTTTACGTATCAAACACACTAACGACAGGCTGCAAAGCCTCACTTGAAGTGGGGGAAATAGATTTGAGATTTTTCTCACCCAGATGTCTGTTAACAAGGTGACCCGTGCCATTGGTTACCAATAACCCATGGGTGGGGGCGCCTTCAGCCGTTTCGTTTCCACGGCGACGTGCCGAGCTGACAGCTGCCACCCGCTCATTCATAATGGCAGCGAGTGCGAACGGGAAGAATGTCATCATCGCCACCTCGTCTCCGGAACGCGACACCGCCAGGCGGAATCTCGCTGAGCAACGGCAAATATTCAGATTTTTTTTTAGGGGGGGGGGGGGGGTTTAAGGTATACAGTCGCTGCTGAGCTGCCCAAATGTGCCGAAGCAGTTTTCTCTCCGTTATCTCAGGGGAATCATTTGGACTGATTTTCTCCATCTCTATTTTCCCTGTTTTTTTCCCCCCCATCACGCCTCCCTCTGTGGAACAACGCAGGTGTTCGACACCCTCAAACACCTCCTCCTGAACCCCACTCGGACCGACAAGGTATCCGGAGCTGGTCAGGATGTCAGCACGCTTAAAGAGGAGGTCAGACGGGCGAAACAAACGGCGATGACCACCCCTTCCTGTTTTAAAGCGCCATCGCTCATCCTTGAAGGCCTCACTCTGGGGTCATAATGCTCTCAAATCTGCCCGACAATTAAGCCCCCCCGCATGGCTTTCGAGCATCACTATTGTCCTGCCCTCGTGTAACGCCGCCATTAGGGAAGCAATTTAGACTCTTGCTTTGACAGGCGTGCTAAAGAGCAGTCGGCTGCTTAATGGCCGCTTCGCAATGCGTCGCACGCGGGGCCGCTCCATCCTAAATGAAGCCCGATCAATAAGAGAAAACTGTATAAATAAACCGAGGAGGAAGAGCGAGAGGATGATGAATGGCTGCAGGCTGCTTTGAGGAACGCGAGCACAACCTATAGCGCAGGGGCGTCGAACCTGTCCGGCGGAGGGCCGAGACGCTGCAGGTCTTCCTTCCAGCCGGCTACCAAAGCAGGCGATTTGGATTATCGACAGCTCCTCCAATCATTAGTGAGATAACTGTTTAAATACTGCTCTCGAAGACAAGCGATAATACACTTAGCTACGCATGAAGTTTAAACAAAAATATACCTAGCAGCTTCGTAAATAACTTTCTAGCTGCGCACGTTGTCGAAGCTAGCGCCCCTAGTGGCCAGAAGAAGTTCAGCAGCGTTTCAGCCATTTTCTCGTGCCTCTATTATGAAGTGCAGGCAGGAACGGGGGAGGGCCGAGGTCAGATCCTTGCTGCACTCCCCGTTGATTCCGCTCCGCTGCTGGAGCTGTAGTCCGAACCCACCGGAAGGTCTTCAGCAACCCAGATCAGGGTTTTGTTCATTTGACGGTTATTTTTATTTTTTTCAGCCAGAGCATCATCGCCATGGAGACAAACCCTGCAGGTGAACCGGGGCTTGAGATGCTTCAGGAAAAGGTGTGGATGTTCCCTCGGAAAAATCTGGGGCAACCAGCACATTGAGAACGGCTGGTACTCAATGAGTTAATAGATGGAGACGTTCCTCTCCTGGGGGAGTGGAGTGCTGGTGGTCCTGTACTCTGTCCATCAGAGACACCCCAGGGGTCCCAGCGGGGGGCTCCTCTCATTCAGCTCCTATACCTGCTCCGTGCATTCGTGAGGTCTTTGCTGCATAACGAGGCGCGATGGCGCCGGCGCTCAGACAAACGAGAGCGCCCTACTTTTCCCACGGAGTTTGACACATTTGTCAAGCGTGACCTCGCAGCGGCGGCGCCGCCGTGGATTCCATGCGAGACGGAGCTAAAATTATCAAAGGAGGAAGGCTGGAGGAATCTTTTCAGCCAATTAAAGAAGTCCCGCTCGTGAATTCATTCACGTTTCACGCCTCATTAATTCAGCCGAGCGATATCCAGATAGAGGTTGTGTCCCCAGTTGTTTGCCAAACGGGCTTCTTCTTCTGTTGTTTTAGCACCTGTCTGTTCGTCACCCCGTCCCCTCTGTCCCCTCGTGTCCCTCCGGGGGGTGCGATTAGAGGCTCTGGCGGCTCCTGTTTCCTCCGGTGTTTCTGCAGTGACAGATTTAGCCCAGGACCAGCTAGATGCTAAATGCTAGCTGCTAGGGGCAACGCAGAACGACGACGTGTGGAATCAGTAGCATCGCGCTAGTGATCGGTCCTTCATTGATACGAAGAACCTCCTAAAATCAGCATTTCAAACCTGATCCCGGATCTGCTCTGGTCTCATGTTTCAGGTCAAAGTTCAGGAACGACGGAGGAGGAGAAGTGGACGGAAGCGGGAGCGCCGTTTGCCGGTGCCAAACCGAGAGGCCCCACCGCGCGTCGATTCCTTGGCCCGGCTCGCTCCCTCAAATTGACGATGACGAAGAGTAATGACTCGCAACAGAAAAGATGACGGTGCCTCGCTCCCATGGGGGGGGGGGGCTGAAACACGCGCTTCAGCAAACGCACAAATACGCACCCCTGATGACAAATGGAGAACCGTGCAGCGTTTCCATTCCATTTCAGTGGAAGCATTATTGTCTCCATGGTGACGTATTGATGAGGAGGAATAGAACGTCCTCCGATCATTAGGCTGATTCTAACCGCTTGTTAAATTCGAACGTCTTCTCTCCTCACATTTAATCCCCGTCTCCCCAACGTGAACATTGTTCCTCGCTACCTTTTGTCCTCACCCCATTAAAAGCAGGATATTTCACGGGGCTGAAGCATTTAGTAGAACGATAAATCACCGCTCTGATCAGGAAGCGTTAGAGTGAAAAGATGAACTTTATGAGTCGCCTGTCCGCCTTTCTCTTCGACCATCCATCCATCCAGTTTCACCGTCAGCATTTACCGGCTGCTGATTTATTATTCTGCTGCTCGTAAAGCGGTTTTCATACTTTCAGACTGAAAATCCAACGACGTCCGTCTTGAAGTGAAAGATTTGGAGTGAAAACACTGAATAAGACAGACTTCTCACATTTAGTGACTATGCATCCGCCCCCTCTTCCCAAAGCCACACCTCCCAAGTTTGATGGCACGCCCACAAACCACCTGCCGAGTTTCACCTGCATTCATTCATTCACACACAAAACGCATCGATTCCGTTCTTCGCGTTTCACTTTCTGTTGATGAAGGTCGCTGTAATCAGAATGAACGACTTCGTTTCATGTGATCAATTTTCCCCTCTTAATCAATCTACTGATTACAACCAGCGGACACGCCCACCGTGACGTCACTGATTGGGGTCATTTCAGAGCTCCCGCTGATGGAGCGCGGCGCAGCTGCACAATCCCGTCCTCGAAAAACAGACATTAAACAAGTTCTGGGCAAGTCGCCTCCCGGCTGGGTCCACGTTATCCTTGTAAAATCTGTATGATCCATGGCAACGCGCCTCATCCGAGCTTTCCTTAAAGCCTCGGGAATATTAAGCTGCTGCGGAGCGGTGGCCGCTCCGGCAAGGTCAAGGTCAAGGAGCGCAACGGCGATGGAGGAGGAGAGGAGGGAGGGTGAAAAGGAGGAGGAGCAGACCGCCGGTGTGATGAAGGCTTAAGACGTTTGTGCAGCAGCTTTAGGAAACCGCGACACAATAACCCCCCCCCTCCCCCGGGTGACCTTTCCCTCCCTCTCCCATCTGCACCCAGGATGACTTTAACCCCCCACAGAGGAAAAGTGAGCAGCGTCTGATGCAGAGGCTCATCCTCTCAGCCGGTGGGCAACAGATGCAGCTCTGGATCTATAGCCCTGAACTGGGGCAATAAGCCGCGATAATTACCACAAAGCAGCGTCGACCTTCTCGTACCCCCCCCCCCCCCCCCTCAGTAGATTTTATATCTGATGTGAGACGTGCTGTTCTTATCCTTGGTATTAGTTCTATCCTCCAGCTGTAACGGAGCTGTCGGATGAAGTTACTTCAGGCCTTGGAGGTTCTCCAGAAGTTCAGGGGGGGGGGGGGGGGGGGTTAGCAGCAGGAGGTGCGTCTATCTGCTCCTCTCGGCCCGCGCTCGACAGCATGTATTTGGACACCTGGCTGACATTCCTGATTCAACAACATTCCGCCGCTCATTATTCCGGTCTGGAACTCATCTCGGCATGCGGGAGACGTTCCCAGTGCCGACAGGCGGGACGGGGAAAGAAACGACGACGACGTTTCCACAGGGAGAATAATCCAGAAGAGGAAAAGAGACATCGGACAATGGAAAGTCATCTCGGTAGATTTACTCTTTGGGGAAACCCACGGAAACCGCGGCCGTGAATAAAGAGCCTAAAACTAAACAAAGGTTCTAAAACTTTTGTTTTATTTACTCCTTGGTTTGAAAAGTCCCGAATCTGCGTGCGCTCGAACTGGAGCCTCGTTACGACGCGGCACTCGAACATCGATCGGTGAAGCTGCCGGTTCGTGGATGCGCAGAGAGCGCGTTCAGCACCGCGGACAGCGCCGCGGACGAACCCGCGTTCAGAACCGGGGACAGCGCCGCGGTGCTGAACGCGCTCGGAGGATGCGGCGGCGCCGGAACTTTTTGAACGCGCAGAAGCTGATTTCAGCGCAGTGATGGTGCGATTGGTGTCCGCTCCGCCCCCCTCCTCCTCCCCCGGACAGCGGGCTGTGGTGATTTAAATACGCGCGGAGAGGGAAGGTGTCGGTGTGAGGGACAGGAGACTGCCACACGGTGGGGCAAAGACTATCCAAACCCTATTCCACTGTTGAACCCCTCCCCCCCCCCATTCCACTACACAAATACAAAGTTTGGACTCTCTCAAACTCCCCCCCCCCCCCCCCCCCTATCCATCCATATATCTTCCTTTTTTCTATTTCCCGTTTCTTTCGCAGCAACACGTTTCCGGCTCCAGTGTCTTATACTTGTACTTTTACGCGCAACGAAACTAAAATGCCACCGACTCGTTAGTCGCCTGCGCGCACCTCGGCCACCCAGCGTGCGTGACGCAGGGCTGCAGCGATGATCGTCCCCAACGTGAGCCTCGGCGGCTGCGCAGGGGTCGCCAGCGCTCTGTGCGCCGCAGCCGCGGCCGCGGACAGGCACCCGGGGGGGGGCTCGCACCGGAGCACCCTCACCCCGACGGGGAACCTGGTCGTGGCGGTGTGCCTGGGCTTCATCGGCACTCTGGGGCTGACCAACAACCTGCTGGTTCTGGTGCTGTTCTGCCGCTACAAGATCCTGCGCTCGCCCATCAACCTGCTCCTGATGAACATTTCCGTCAGCGACCTGCTGGTGTGCGTGTTGGGCACGCCGTTCAGCTTCCTGGCGAGCGCGCACGGACGGTGGCTCATCGGGAGGGGAGGCTGCGTGTGGTACGGGTTCGCCAACTCGCTGTTTGGTGAGTAGAACGAAGAAGAACATTTGATGAGGTTTGTGTTTCGCGGATGATGGTTTTGCTACGTGCGCGCGCGCGTGTGCGCGTTACCTTCCCGGAGCTTCGGGCTTTAACCGACTGATCTTACACAGGATTCATATTTCGGGTCGATGATTTGGTTTTTTTAAATACCTATTTATTTATTTATGAATAATCAGACCCGGGTCTGACTGCCACGTGCACGCCACTGCGCGTCTTCATGGTCGCGTGAAAGTTTGACAGAAACGCCTGGAAATCCACGTAGATTTATAAGAATTGAAAACGACATGCGCAAAAAAAAAAAATCCCGACATCAGGAAACACCGTCCGCCTTAATCGATCACGCGCCTGCGACCAACGCAAACGTCTTCGTGCGTCTCTCAAGCCTTCCGTCTCTTTATTTCGGGTGTGATCAAGCTGCGGTCCGTCACGAGCGGGATCATCGGGGTCTCACTATCGGTCGATGGGAACTCAAAACAATCGATGATCGATCGATTCGAGGAGACTGAGAACGACTTTTATAAACCCGCAGGGTGAACATCCATCTGCGTGCTCATTACCTCAGGATGGATGCGCGCAGGCAGACCGAGCTGCACGTGCACGCGTGCAGGTTTGCACAAATGTCACCTGCCTCTCACGATGCTGCGGGGGGGCTGCGGGGGGCTGCGGGGTATATGGACCGGCGTTTGTCGCAGACTGGAGCCAACCCGCGGAAAATGTGTCGCGCAAAAAAAGAAACGAGGAGCGCTGATGTCGCAAATGATGTGGCACAATGACGCAAGTCAGTAAATCACGCACCTGGAAAACCGGAAATGCTGCAGGAGGGTGGGCCAATAATAATAATAAAAAAAAAGGCGTTTCATCTCCTGGCCGGTGCAAAAAGTTAGAACAAGGTGCTTTAAAGTTAAAGAAGGGAGAATATTTATTATGCTTTCAAAATAAAATAAACATGATTAAAATGAAACAGGATTAAACTGCTGAACCAAATCAAAGAAGTTAGTTCTGGACAGTATAATCACGAAAGCCTCCTTGAATGTTTGACGGTTTGTGATTGGAGTCGTCCCGTCAGACCTCGGTGCTGTGACCCGGCTGCCTCTGTTCTTGGGGTTCAGGCGAGATGGTCCCCCAGATTAGCCGTTTTACAAGATGAAAAGGAAAAAGTAGAAGCTAACAAAGTCTGAAGCTGATTTGTGCTTGTTGTCGACTTGCTGGTATGTCTGTGGTCGTGTTAGTTGGGGGGGGTCTGGATGGGCTCCTAACAAGCTTGTTGAGAACGAGGGAAAGATTCCCACTGCATGAATCAGATTTCAATCCCTGGTTTCCTTCTGCTCCATCCTCTGATCTGGGGCTTAAAGTTCCACACAGCGCAGTTAACGCCACGTCTTCTGGGACAAAGTGTCACAAAACAGAATAGAGACAAGCGGCCCTTTCTCAGCATCTGGACAAAAGTACCATCTGAACGTCCACAAGGAGCCAATTTATAACTTCTGACAGGACTTTGGGCGTCGCGAAGCTAAAACGGGAGACGGAGCGTTTGTCGACGCTAAGAAAGATGGCTGGCAGACATCGTTAGAGCCTCCGTTGGTTACGGACGACGACGTCTTCAACGGGGGGCATGGAAACAGAGTCGAGGAAGAGATTTAGGGGGGGGGGGGGGGGGGGCAGAGAAAGGAAAAGAGAAAGTCATTGTTGCTCCCTGTGCAACTTTGGCAAAGTGATTTTCTTCCATCGTCACCGAATATCTACGAAGCTCCTCCGGGTCAGCGTTGTCCAATGAAATTAGTGCTTGTCGCCGTTGGTAACAAAAGCCATCGTTAGCCCGCTGAACTTTCATCATCTTCCATCGAACGGCGGCGGAACAGGAAGGGAACGTTTTCCGACTTTATTTGACACCTGGTTTGCAACCTGCGTTCCAGCATCCTCCCGGCTGCATCCCTCTCCTCCCTTGCTGAACCTCCAGCCGGAGCAGGGATGGGTGACCAATCACCGAGGAGATCAATGCATTATGCAGGCTTAATAAAAAAAAGCACCCGACCAGAGGGACGCTAACGTGTCACGACTCAAAGCAGAACAACGGTGCTCTGCTTTTCAGGGTCAGGATGAGTGAGCTGCTAATGAGCTGGCGTAATTAAATAGTGACTTTTAAAGCCCCCCCCCCCCCCCCCCCCCAATCTTTTGTACATGGAAGCGTGGTTTGAGCCTAGTATTAGTGCTAATGATCAGCTTTGTTCATATAATTACTCAGAAATGAGCCGCTTGCTGAGAGTTTTTGGGGGTTTTGCAGCATCTCCGCGCCGAACGCAGCTTTACTCTTTTTATTCTGATGGGACAGAGAGCAGACGGAGCGGATCAGAGGACAAATCCCAGGCAGACATGAGAAATTATGAAAGTGTTATTTAGGCCTATTTGAGTTGGAGCTCAGATCAAACAGTGGCTCATATCGAAAGCTGTTTGTGTCGCGATGTTGCACGAATAGAACTAAAAGAAAGACGGAGCCGAGCGGTCCGCGCTGGGACAGAAGACAAACATCCGAGTCAAACCGACACGTACGATTACAGCAGATCAATAAAATAAAATGCCTTTACCCTGGCCCCCCCCCTCCTCCTTTACTTTACTCAGTCGGGGCAGCTTCAGCACCTCAGGGGAGACTCTGGACCAAATTCATAAAGTCTTGCACTCATACGAGTCCATGTCAGGCCTGCCTCGATTTACATAAAAACGGCCTGTCGGATCATAATGGCCTTTAAGAAGTAGCAAACAAGATGAAGAAAAAAAAAAAAGGCTGGGAGGTCGGTGGGACCTGCAGGCGCCACACATCAACTGAAATGTGAGATTATTTCTCAAAACGGTTTACTGCCATTTTTTATTACACCAAACTCGTTTTTCAAAATTGTGACCTGCCCCGTCTTTGCAGCTGCAAACCGTAAACCTCCTCCTAGACGCACTTCAATTTCAGAAGGCGGCGTGGAGCCTTACATCACGGCGACAGCGACTGTCTCGATTTGACGGCTGCATTAGATACAAGAACACCAAACCTGCACGTGCCGTGTGCAGGCTGTTTGTGCAGGCTGTTTGTTGTGCATGTGCTGCACTCATCCATCAGCGGTGCCCGTGTCCCGTCTCATAGGCATCGTGTCCCTGATCTCCTTGGCCGTCCTGTCCTACGAGCGCTACTGCACCATGGTGGTTCCCGCCGAGGCGGACTCCTCCGATTACTGGAAGGTCTTCCTGGGCATCGCCGTGTCCTGGGTTTACTCCCTCGTCTGGACCCTACCGCCACTCTTCGGCTGGAGCAGATACGGCCCGGAGGGTCCCGGGACGACCTGCTCCGTGGACTGGACTGGCCGAACGGCCAACAACACGTCTTACATCATCTGCCTGTTCGTCTTCTGCCTCATCGTGCCGTTCCTGGTGATCGTGTTCTGCTACGGGAAGCTGCTGTGCGCCATCAGACAGGTGAGGCGTTGCAGGGGTGGGGGGCCGGTGAGGAGGCGAGGCATTGCCCAAAGGGAAATAGTCCGGGTGTCCAGAAGCCACTTTTAGCATCACGTGTGGTGGGAGTTTGAGAACTACAACTACATGTCTGCATCTGATGAACACACAATGCCACACAACAGAAACGCTGCACTCTCTATGCTGATGACAGCCTCTTAAATCTCACAATTACCGTATTTTTATTGAATAAGATTGTTCCAACAACATTCTCAATATTGGAAACGCTGATTATTGATTGGACATTCTCAGCGGTCTATGCGTTGATGCAAATTTAAAATTAATTAAGTTCCGATAATGCAAAGGTAAGCGTGGCATCACTGTCTTTTAGCCAGGGTATGATTTGACATTTACAAATAATGCAAACAAACGTTCAAGCTTGCAAGATCAAAACTTTACAAACAACCGATTCAGCAGGTAGAGAAAGTTTCGCTGCGGCAAGTTTGGAAGAATAAGGCACAACTAAAAAGAAGCGGCGGCAGCGGAACTAAAACTAAATTCTCTCAACGGCGGTAGATGCTGAATATACGGATATAAATCAACCAAAAGCCGAAACTGTAAATCTGAATCCCATCATCCAAACATCACAAGAGGTAATATTCTGCCTCCGTGACGCTGGAACGATTAAGACCGGCATCCCATCAGTGTTCGATGGGCTTCCTGAAAAAATAAACTGCAGCCGAAGCCAGAAGCAATACATTTAAGTATTTAAATAATATGCTGTGCAGGTAGTAGAAATGTCTCTAATGATTGCATCCCAACAAAATGTACATCCCGCTCAGCAACATTTAATACTCCGATTCCTCAGGCACTCTTAGAATGATGAGCTGCCACATCATCGCGCAAGTTATGGTTCCGTTATTCTGCAGAAGTTAAACCCGTTCGAACGACTTCCTTTCCCAAAAGCTGTGAACCGCTGAAGAAGAACCTACGGCGGTTTAAAAAACACTTTTTGGACATTGCTTTGGAATTCATTACATCTTCAACGAGCGTCCCTTCAAACAGTTCTTTTATGGCGGAGTGAATTGTGGCTTTGAATCCTAAATGCCGGCTGTATCCCAATCCCCCCCCCCGCCAAGACCATCGGTGGTTTCACACCAAAGCCATGAAGTCGGTCTGTGGAACGGCATTTTGATGGGCCAGATAACCGATTCACCACAAGGCTTTCAGAAGAACAGCTCACACTTATCATTTCACAAGGGGGGGGGGGGGGGGGGGTAATTCTCCAGGAAAGCAGCACATCTAGAATGTTGTTTTTACCAAATTCAATTATTACACAAGAAAATGAATGAAAGAATAAAGGATCCTAATCATCTTAATCACCTCGAAACATTTAGCGTAGAGCTGATTTATCACGATAATTTTCAGCTCCTGCCGAACATCAATTTTTCTTCCTGCATTGAACACAGTTTGAGGATCGTAGAAATGGATGAGCAGGCAATGTAATTTAATACCTCCCACAGACCCCCCTCTCCCACCCCCTCTGCCTCGGCGGGTGATTATTTGATGCTGCAACTGTTTTCTTCAATCTACTGCCTGACTATTGACGGCTTTGTGTCCAGCATGCTAGAATTATGAATGAAGTGTGAGTAAACTCCATGCCACCCAAATTATAAATCCATCAAACCACAAAACATCCTATTATAGCTGCTGCATTTAAAACTCGCTCCTTTCTTTGACATAATCCTGGAAACTGGTCATTTGCACACGCGTGTATTTTATAAACGATAAATGTCTCCATGACTTCTTCAGGCCGAGACGTCCTTTCACCGCGTTACATCACAAAACCCGGCCGCTCTTAACCGCTAGTCAGAGTACACACAAGTTTACCCTTGGACTGAATTCATTATGCGACTCGTGCATCCCGGCGGATATCAGCGATACTCTCTGTAAGTGCCATGGTGCTGGAGAGAGAGGGGGGGTGGGGGGGAGCGGGGGAGATGAAGATAGAGGGGGAGTGAAAGAGGAAGAGAGATGAAAGGGCCGTGGCTGCTGGGGGCCTAATTTTGTGCCGGCCAATTTTACATGCGGTGACCTTGTACTGGTCGTCGGCTAATTTCATTTGCCACAAGCAGATTTCATTTCTGCCTCCACCTGTTCGGTAACGTCGCGACCGGCAATAAAAGCTCAAAAATAGCCGGGCAGAGCCCCAGACGGGGGTGGGGTGGGAGGGGGGCAAATTGGGAGGTGCATTATGGGCTAACAAGCTGTGCTCTCAGCTACCTTGCTGACAGGAGGCTCTAAGATTTAATCCACCCGTTTCACCTCTACTGTAGCCGGCTGCACAAAGGGCAAGGCTGATTGGCTGGGAAGTTGCCGATGCACGACGCCATCTGGTCTCCTTTCCGCCGATTTTGTCCCATAGAGAAAGTTCGACAGTTTAAGCTCAGTTGCTATGGAAACACACGCTATGGAACTAGCAGATCGGAGACGCAGTAAAGCTAAAGTTGAGCTTCAGGCTTCAAGCCACTGATTTAGCCGCATTCCATTTCAGGACAAATCGCTAGCATCGCTAAAAAAGTAGCCGCTACGTTGTGTTTAATGCAAATGATTTGTGCCGCCGCAATACACGCAGCAAATGACATGAGTATTCATCCACTCATAGAAAGAACAACTATTCTTGGTCACATTCATGCCTACAGCTATCTTAGATTAACTCACCTTCTGCTGCAGGTGCTTGGCGGTTGGAGGAACCCGGACGGAACCCGCGGAACATCTTATCTTTGTTCCACACGTCTATCTGAGACAGATAAAGATGTCTGTTTCACTGGTGGTCAATAATCCAAGTCAAAGGGCAGGAAAACAGACAGACTGCACAGGTGCAGCTAATGAGGGCGGGGCATATTAGCACAGGTGGGTGGGAAGAAAGGAAGGAGGAAGCAAATGAACTGAAAACAGAGGCCCAATCAGGGACCAGGTGGAACTTCATGTGAGAGGAAAAAGAGAGACAGGAAGTGTAAAGAAAGAACACGTTGGTATTTCAAAATAAAACAGGAAACAAGAGGCTAAACCCATAGAAGCTTATGATTAGCAAAACACGCACTGTTTTTAAATGAATGAGCGCTGCTAATCTATTTAGCACCTTCTGAGTGACTTTTAAAGCCAGCAGTGATGGAGGTATTTCCTTTTAATAGCAGCCATAAAAACATTTATGTCTCTTCAGTCGTGAAAACTGATTATCTTTCAGAAAGATTGCCGTAATTTCTTCGAGGACTTGGAACTGTTCCCCAAAGTGGAAGCTCCTAATCTGGGTTTCATCCACATTTAATGCTGATGGAATAAGATAAACGTTAGGCATCATTCAAATCGAGCATATTTTGCATCAAATATGCGTCTCTTGACTCCCATTCCATTTGAATCCAAGAGAAACGGACTCTGACTGGCAGAATTCACCAGTCAGAGTCATGCTCAGTGGGAACGGTGGAAATCGTATCTCTCTGCTCCCGTCCTGGGTTCTCCCTGCGCTGACCCAGTAAACCAGAACCCAGTTGGAGAATCTGAATGCGAGGCGGCCTCTCATTTGGCGTCTACAAGCCTCTGCAGCTATCTGTCTGTGTAGTCTCAGCGATTCACCGGGTGACCGGGACGCGTCCGTTCACGCTGATGCGTTCATCAGAACTCTGCCAGGCTTTCGCCATCGGTCGGCTGCCTGGTGTTCAGACGGCGTGTTCCCACCCCGACACCGTCCCATCTGTGTTTCTCTGAAGGATTATAAATCTAACGCACCTCTAGAGGGTTCAGTATCGGAAATGGGGCAGCAGCCGCAGATATATTATCGCTTTGATTGGCTTCTTCTTGACCTATTTTTTTTTTTTAATGTTCACTCCTGCTGAAGAAAAAGATATTAACCTCTGAAAAGGAGGACGCTTTCACTGGTGTCTGCTGGTTTGCTACCATTGAGCCTAACTGGGTTGATTTGTGACGTAGGAGAAACCATCACCTGAATTAGATGAACACAGAGACGGCTATAGGGTTTCTAGCAATGTTCTATTTTCTCTATATTCTCTTAGAATCTCGAAACCCGTGTTTAGTTGATTAGCCGCTGCAGAAACACGGCAGTGCAACAACACGTGATTACACGCAGAAATCTAAAATTGCCATTTCTAAACCTTGATCCAACAGAAAGGACTTTAAAAAAAAAAAAAAACTAGAATCTACCGATGTTGACAATCTCACGTAACCCCGAGGCTGAAAAGAAATGTGCCTCTTTACATCTGCAGTGTTGCACCTTCGCTAAGATAAAATATTCATGCACATTTTCTTCTTTGTTCCCGCTGATGTATTAAAGCAGAGCCACGCCGGGAACACCGATAATATTCCTAGTGATGGTGTTTAAAGCCTTGCTGAGGGGAAACCTCCAGGTGAAGGAGGTGCGCGCTGCCGCTGGAGGCAGTTCCGGGACAAACTGATTGATGAACTGTTGGACTCCAGCTGCGGGGCGGTGCCGCGGGATTGGTCAGGCAGCTTTACCTCGCGTAGCTTCCCAGTGTAAATGTGGAATGTGTGCTAATGATTAATATCAGAACATGTTGAGAAATGTTAATAACAATGAAGTTAAGTTGCTGTGCCTCCTGCGTAAATGGCACAGGCGCCCTTATTATTAGTCCCACATGAAAGTGACGTGGTTGACCGGCTCTGCATTTGTTCCGTCATTGCTGATAATCTTATGTGACGCTGCAATATTTGTTTTCATTCCGAGTTGCTAAAGTCCCGCATTGATGATGGGAGCGTTGAGCCGCAGAGTCATTCCTGCACATCCCAGATATTCCTGCTATGTTAGAACCGTTCTGTGGCCTTGATCTAGTCCCCCTGTATTCCAGGACATCCCGGCCTCCTGAATTGTTTTTCTCCCTCTCAAGCTAGGGTTGCTTTAGAGCTCTAGGACAATGGATCTTCAGACAATACCAAAAGCAATCTAATGGCGAACACGAGGCAGTTCCACCTAGATCGTACAATGCCACCTCCCCCCCAGGGCCGTTACTTCAAATGGAAATGAATGCCCCTGCACTTCACCTAAGCAGACCCACGCCGATGCACGAGCTGCACAATGCCGCATTCACTTTCTCCCCGCAGCTTTTCAGAGCCTCGTCCTCAATTTGATTCCCAATTCCTGCCTTTACAGGCTGTTTGTGTGCGGCCGGCAAAACTTATTACCCAGAGCCGCATTGAATTTCTTGCCTCACGCCGCATTCGATGAAAGTCACAATCACGCTTCTTTTTGTGCGTGACCTCGCAGACGCAACGGTGAGGGGGGGGCAGGAGATCGAGATGGCTCTTTTAATACGAGGACGTTCCCAGATTTTCATGCTTCCAAGTTTTTCTGCAGCCTCCAAAGTTCCATCAGCATCAGAGCTATGTGTCACTTCAAGAGAAGCCCCCCACCCCCCACTGCGACCCACCAAAGTGTGGAACCTAAGAGGAGCGATGTCACTCGTAATATTTTTAAACAGGGTTGTGCATCTTGCAACTGTGCAACTTCATCCAGGCAGGGCAGGGGGCGACGATGACGGAGGGCGAAGACGCAGCTTTGATATCACGGTGTGGTTCCAGTCGTTGCTGCCGGGGGGGGGGTCAGGCAGTGCAGAAGGATGTTCCAAATTAACGCCAAGGAGATTCTGCTTTTCAAGGCGCCCCGCTTTTAGTCCCTTTAGTGTCGTTCTGGTGAAGCCCCGTCTCTCAGTCGCCGGGGTCGGGCGCGTTTCAGAAGCTTGTGTTTCATACGAGTTCAGAAAAAAGGAAGCTGTCAGGCAGGAGGACTTTCTGAGAGAGTGAAGTTCAGACTTTTCCTTTTTATTAAATGAACTTTAACAGAGTTGCTCTCGATGATCGTGCATCTTTTTGTTCCTCGCCTCCCAATCTTCATCACGTTCGACAGTCGTATGATGCGTTTTCTTCTCAAAGTCAAATGCAGCTGACGTACGGACTTTTAAAAAGGGGGGGTTGGGGGGTTTCATTGGAGGTCTGGAGGTGATAAGAAGTCAGAGCTTAGACGGAGCTCCATCATTGGACCAGAGAGCAGAGGAAGACTTGCGTCATGACCCGACTTCTCCTCACACAGCAAGAAATGCTTTAAAATCTCGCCATCTTTTTTGACTGGCTGGTTGAGGCGGCGGCTTTTGTCCGTCGCAACGCTGGTCGAGTCGAAAGCCTCGTCTGCTGATTCCAAGGCCTCGCTAGAACCAGTCTCACAGTCTGGCAGGGCAGCAGTTGGCGAACCCGCAGGAGACACGCCCGCCACCGGCCTCCAGGGTCTGAGGTGATTTTCAGTGGCAGCCGTCCCCGTAATCCTGTTAGCCAACCGGTGTATGAACCGATCATGTGGATTAATCCGGAATGCTCAACACGCGCCAACGCGGTTTGTGTGCAGGTGTCGTTGGCGAGGAGGAGGAGCGGACAAGTCGCCGGTCTAATTTCTCCTGTTATCTTTGTGCAGCTCCGTGAAGCACTTTTTGGCGATACAATTACAGATAATTAAAAATAATGAATGCAGCTACAGTTGCTCTGGAACCAATACGGAGTGATAAGACAGGAGGTGGGAATAGCCAGGAAATGGGAGGTGCTTGATAACGTGTGAAGGGGAGGGGGGAAAGGAGGCGATCGAGGAACATCTCGGATCGAAAACACCGGAAATACACCCGAGGGGATCCTGCAGCGTGGAGAGGATTCTTTACTTGTATTATGCTCGAATAGTTCTTATCGGAGCAGCTCCTGAAATATAAACCCGGGTAGAATCGTGCTCCGTTGAAGCCGCGATCACGATCGTTCTCCAAACGCCAGAAACGTCGGACGCGGCTTCAACCAGCGGCATCGAAGCTTTTAGCGACGGCAACACGGAGCCGAATGCTCATCTTCTGTCATTAGATCTGTCATTAAGGAAGAATGCCCTAATCTCCTAATCCATCTCGTCAGACCTATTTGACTGGAAGTATAAAAGGAGGAGCATCAAATTAGCGCTGAGGGGGTTATTTGAGATTGAGGTGTGTCAGAGAGCTGATTGATCCAGCTGTCTTTTGGAAATTTAAATTGATAATCTGACTAATTTGGGGCATAAATTCTTTTGATATTTGAGATTCTTTTATGATATTTGCCGCTGCAGATTAGTGGATTTTATTCTTGGTTATCGTCAGCGTCATTAAAAGCGTTTTCTTCATTTTCTTCTCTCTTTGATGGGTTTTCTGGTACTTTTAGTGGATTCTCCAGTTCTGGTAACAACTCAGTTCTAGCAAATTCAATCCAACGTGATCTTTTGATATTATTTTCTACTATTCGCTCGAACTCACGGAAACACCATCAAAATTTAAATATGTGACAATTTAATTTCTTTTTCAACTGTCATAAATCAATAAACCCTGACCAGGCTTCCAAATGCATCAGAACCTGGCCTGTGAACTATTCCCCTGACCCGCTCCCTCGGCTGGGGGGGTAACTCCGCCGTGCTTTTACCCCGTCTTTTCATCACTGTTGACAAGACAATAACAATCCCGTTTGAAGTCTGGACTCGAGGTACTCGTCGAGGAATTGCATCGGTTGTTCACACGAAGTCGGTCGCGTCTGATCTTTTCATCGACCAGGACTCGATGCTCGGCTCTTTGCTCAAACTTTAATCATCCCGTCTTTGCCGCCGCAACACCCGGAGCAGACAGCTGCTGAAATATTCTCTTAAACCCAAAGTCATTCATCATGAATTCCTGCCTATGTATGGCTAATTCCCTCGACGAGCTCTCAAGGAGTCGCAGCCCGAAACGTCCCGCCTGTCCAAAGCTCCGCGGACAACCCGGCGTTGAATGCCTCCATCCGCCAGAGAGAGGAAAAAAAGGCACAAAGAAGAAAACCACGCTTCGTTATTCGGGCGGGGGGCGCACCGCACAGCCTCATATGTGTTTAGAGCGTTAAATGCTAATCAGGCAATAATTCAGTTTCATGCTTTTGAACTCACTTGACATTGTGGCGGCGGCGTGTGTGCGTTCTTGTCTATCCACCGCCTGTAGGCCATTAATATTCAGTCCATCTTCCAGCCATGACTTGTTGAGTCTGCTGGGTTTATTAGCCGGGTCTTTGGACCGGTGCCGTCGTTTTATCGGCCAGAGGGTTTTTAATGATCGCGGTTGTGTGTTCTTTTTTAGATCAAAACACCGGCTGGCGGGGCAGTTTCCCGCGTCGCTTTCATGTCTCAACCGTTTGATTAGGTCGAGTCGGACCCTCAACTTGTCCAGTTGTTTATTCCGAGCCCGACCAAGCAACCGTCCGCTTGGTCGGGTGGGGTCTCGTTCCATCCGAGGAGGCTCTGGGAGGGTTTGTTTGTGGAGTGAACCGCAGGATTTCTGCTCATTGAAGCAAGAATTTAATCTGATGGATGAGGAAATCTATTTCACAAAGTAGAGGCAGAGGAAGAAGTCTCCAGATGAAGAGTCCTCGAAATGATGAACGTTAAATCTTTCTTATTGGCTGCTCCATTGATGCATGAATGTTTGGATACTTCAGCAACTGTTTATTTATTTGTTTATTTGCTTACTGTTAAAAGTGTGTTCATTTTATCATAAAAATATATTTAAAATCTAATTTAACATCGAAACAAACAGACAAAACAAACATATTAAACTTCATCCTGTTCTATTTTTATTGATTTGATCATAAACATCAGTTTATAAATATGCAAACAGACAACAAACAAACAAACAAACACTTGCCAAACCTCATTTACTGTTTAATAATTAGCTCACATAGGCGACATCTTAGCATTGTCAAAGTTTAATACCATTTCATCTAAAGTGCCTTCAGGTTTCTGATGCTCCATGCTAAATGTCCCCAGTACCGCGTGTGAGGACTCACAACCAGACACACAATCAGACACACAATCAGACACACGTGTGCTGACTCTGCAATTTGAATTGTGCGACGGGGAAAAGGGAACGCGCTTGCAGGAACGCACCATGAAAGCGCGGATCCATCGAATGTCCGAGCACAAGGTTTTTTAACGCTGCCATGTTGGTTCAAAAGTTTCAACACTGCAGCGAACGGCCAAACGGTCCGTCTGTAACTGACAGACCTGTCGGGGACTCAAAGGACGCAACGCTCCATCTGTCACTGCAGAGGAAAATTAGTCTCCGGATATGCCATTTAGCCATCGGACGCTCGGAAGTTTTTCCTTGACAAACTGCTTCCCACCCGTCTTATCCACGGCCCGACTCGATTCCAAGATGAAAGGATGCCGAGGGAGGAAACATTTAGCTTTCCTGTTCGCTGTGTCCTCAGTGTAACACAATTCGGCAGCAAACGCTCCTTAACACGAGGCTCCTTCTCAACCCTGCAACGCTTTACTCCGACAAAACGCCACAGACGCGCACAAAACATTAATATTAACGACAGTGCTGTTTAGCATATGAAACACTTTCTCTATGTGCAAAGTCAATTAGCGCGTTAGCTCCTGTCACCAAACAGTTTCTGCTCGCTTCAGTCCCATTTCCTCTCCTTGTCTCTAATCTGCCACTTTATTAAAAAATAATCGCGTTCAGATTGGAGAAATGAGTTCAAGCTGAAAATGACTGGCAGGTGACCTTTTCACTTAAAATGTTTTTTTTTCCAGGAGTACTAGCTTCGATAGCACTAAAGCTACGCTCTGGTGTTTTGGTTTGACTGTGTAGAAGGTACGAGAGAAGACGGGGAAGCGCTAAAATCCGGTCCAAAGTCAGCCAACAAGGAATTCTGGTTTGTGGGGGGAAATCTGAACAACAAAGTAAAGAAGAGATGAAACCATACCTGGAAAAGAGAGAGGCCATGACAGACAAGAGAGAAGTCCTGGATGAGAGGACTGACAGGACTCAGAGTCGGGTTGCAGCCACATTAAAGATTCTGTTCTCTCCAGGATTTCAGTCTGACATTCAGTGTCACGCCAGGAAAGGTTTTTTTGAGCAAGTGATGTAGTCGAACTCCTGATGCACGGGGAGCTGGGGATGCGGCCACGCCCGCTTAAGCTAGGCAACAAGCCGTGGAGCAAACACCAACGGTACAACAGTCCCTCCAAACCTTTATGTCGGCCTGGGCTGAAGGAGGCGCGATAGAGCCGGAACGGGGGCGCGTAATCAAAGCGACAATGGCGAAATGCTACGAGGCGCTCGCTCGCTGAGGGCGGCAGCAGGCTGCGGAGGAATTGCAAATGTGGCTTGTTATCTGCTGAAGGTGCCTCTTTATAAAAACCTGGAAATCAGCAGCACTGATAAACAGAGTGCTGACATAGAGGCACGAATCCGCCAGCGCCACGGCTGTCACCGGAAACGCCAACGACAGCTTAGCCCCGGCAGGAGCAGGGAGATAGGCCGCGGCGTGGTAGCCCAGAGGCTAATTACGGGATGTTAATTAAGGTTAAGGATTGTTTACCGCTACAAAAATACTGTTGTTTGTTTAGATGCTCTGGAATTGAGGGTATTTACTGTTATAAAACAAAAGCAGTGATTTGTTTTTTTTACATTTGCTGTTAACGAGAGGGGAAACGCTGCGCCGCGGCGCTGTGGCTGGTTAATGAATGCTAATGGCTCATTTAAAACGGGGCCGTTAAGCAGACGCACAGCATTATTGTGTGGATGCGACGCAAAAACAATGCTCCGGGTGACGCGACACAGACAGTCCAGCCATTACGCTTTCTCATTAGGACCATCCTTAGAACGCCCTGCTCCGCCTCCTCACCTATCCCACCCGTCTACTTCCTGTACTCGCCTTCTGCTCAGCGAGGCCGGATTTCCTCAGCCACCTCTTCCTTCCTGTGCCGGCTCCAGGTCGGCGGGATCAACGTGACGACGAGCAGGAGGCGCGAGCAGCGTGTGCTCTTCATGGTGGTGATCATGGTCGTCTGCTACCTGCTGTGCTGGCTGCCCTACGGCATCATGGCTCTGCTGGCCAGCTTCGGCCCGCCGGGGCTCATCACGCCCGAGGCGAGCATCATCCCGTCGGTCCTGGCCAAGACGAGCACGGTCATCAACCCGGTCATCTACGTCTTCATGAATAAACAGGTGAGGGAGGGGCCTCTCTGTTATTACCACAGCATTATCGTTGGCGCTGTCCTGTCAGACGCTGCAGCGGCGTCTTCTTGACGCGGAATAATCTAAATAGTGTATTTGCGTGTGGACGATAAACGGCGAGGCGATTTGTCCACATTTGAATCTGTCACTGGTTTAAGGAGAGCCTCTCCAGCCTTATGAGAAAAGATAAGGTTGAATAAGATAATAGAAGGAATGAGATAAATAACCCCTGAGGAAGGGCGCGGCGTCACCGCCGCCGTCCTCGGGTGCTCCGTCTCAGGCAGAGTTTAACAAATCTAATCTGTGCTTTGATTTCCCAATGGGTCATGTGATCCAAACCAGTTCCTGGTTTAACACGGTGATTTTAAACGTCAGGCTGGAGTCTTTGGGGGTTTTCTGCTCCGACCATCTTTTCGTTTCCTGGGAGGAGCAGATTAAAACAAACGTCTCCTGAAACTTTCTCCAGGAAATAATCTCACACAAGAACCGGAAGACAAATGATGGCGTCATACAGTTCATCTTTTTTTAAATCAAAGAAGATACCAAGAAAATAAAGGACATTTAGAGAGCATTAGCCGATGAAGCTAAGCTAACCTACATTACCATCTGACTAACTCATCCATAAAGATGATTAGCAAATAATCGCACAAGTTATTCACTTATAGTTGTGCTCATTTCTGATTGGTGCATCAGAAAAGTAAAAGCAGCTCGTTCTATAAGCCCCGCCCACCAACTGGAGAACAAAAAGGAAATTAATCTGCCACTCCCACCATTCCGGCTAGTTTTTAGCTTCATCTTCCCAAAATATTAAAATGTTTATGTAGAAAATACGTTTTCTTATCTTCTATAAGTTTGAAAGAAGGAAAACGAGAAAAAAAAGTTCCCTTTGGGTCTCGACGGGCCGGAAAGACGGAGAACAGGATGAAAGCCAAAAGGCTGTCGGGGTTGAGAAGTCCGGTCCGACGCCAGACACGTTTCATCTGTCATTCTTTGTGCCTTTTGTCGCCGACATGTGAAGACCCACAAACGACTGGCTGGTACACAAAGCCTTTGTGTTGACATAGTGACGGCGGGCCATGAAAGCGGCGCCACATTTACCATGCAGCTCGCGCTCGTTTGTCTCATCCGAGTCGGTCCACAGCCGAGACCTTTGATTTAGTCATCTCAGGCTCAGCCTCGGAAAACTTTAGGGTCCGGAAGAACGCTGGACGAGGATCTCGGGTTCTGTTTTTGGAAAATCTGAGTATCTCTTGCAAGAAAAGGTCTTTTGGCGACTTGGACTCTCAGATACACGGTTCACACCGAGACGAGACGCATTTGTCCTCCAAATGACGAAGCTTCGTCCTCAAAGACCTTCGTCGACTCTTTCTGTTTAAGTTAAGTTTAGGAAAGCTCCTAAAGCCCGACTCAGGTTGGCGATGCAACCCGTCTCACGCCTCCTTCCTGCCGGAGCTCCCGCCGCTGCTGACCGATCCTACAGGAGTATTCCATCTACCCAGTGATGATGAGAGAGAGCGGGACCACAAATTTCCTGTATGTCTTTTTCAGTCTTCAATTCCTCCCAGCCCGTTACTATGGAAACTGTGAGTTGAGGCGAGTTGAAGACTAAAAATGCTGTACAGATACAAGTAACAGCCGGCGTGCGTTTGTCCCATCGCCGCCTGACCGCGCTCAGGAGGCGGACAACGTGAGCCTGCAAGGACGGACTCAGGGATTGTGGGTAAGTTTGTGCCGAATCGTCTCTTTTTCGTGTGAATAACTGGTGGTTTGGGATCCCTGGTGCAAAAGCAGAAACTTAAAGGGCATGAAGGCGTAAAAAGCATTATTGTTTAGCCATAAACGACTTGTTTATGACAACTAGTCATCGTTCTGGGGTCATATCTACGATAAACTAGAGAGACGCCCAGGTGTGGAGATGCTACCCGAGGTCAGACGGGTCAAACACAAGACGTTCCTGTGGGAGATGAGGATTTTAATGTCATGTGAGATGGTGAATAAAACATTTCAAGCAACCTGCGTTGCAGCGATTTCAACCAGAAGTATCTTTTCCTGGAACGAACCAAGTAAAAAATATAAATAAATTCTGTGTAGCTGCTGCTGCCTCTAAAAATTCTGTTTCATGACATGAGAGATTGAAAACATGTTCTAAACCCAAAATGGCTTTTCATCAGGTTTGAGGGTATTAAACCCAAGACGAGGAGTCAATATTGATTTGCAATGGTGTTCTTTTTCTGATGCAACAAAATATAAATTACTCTGTGAAGCTAAAAAAAAAAAAAAAAAATCAGCAGCTGGAACATTAAAGCCGTGCTATAGAATGAAAGAAAGCCGAGCACCTCTATGGAAGGTCAAGATAGGAAATAATTACCATCATAGTTGGGAAGCGATGCCAAAATGATTTGCCTCAACTGCACCGCATTGATCGCCACTGGGCGCTTCGAACGGGACTCTGGGTGTTGTCGCTGCGCCCCGTTGGAGGGAGAAACCGATCGGTTGCATCGCATAACGTCAATAGGAAATTAGATGTGGGAGGAAACACTGACTCTGAGGCTTTGGAACTTTCAGCCACTGATTAGTGGGCACGGTGTAAAGACGCCTTTCGCCAAAATTGAGAAGGTGCAGGGAAAGCTCGAGAGACTATTTCGGTTCTGTTCTCATGTTCCTGTGTGGAAGTCATTATTTTCCTGGCCGGAAACACTCGCATCTTTTAATTTGTGCATTGCTTCCCGGCTTCTCCAGGATGCGCAGCGTTCAGGAGTTCATTGGATCAAATTAAATCACGCGCCTGCCGCTGCCACGGACGCGCTTCATTTAGATCAGGGACACTGATTTAGGGGTAAGGTGTTGAAGTGTTGCAACACAATGCGACGCGTCTTAGATGTTAAGGCCACAGAGAACTCAATTAGGAGAGCTCGATTTATTCATTTTTGCAGGAAGCTCTGCGGCGAATATTAAAACGCTTTATCAAACGGGAACGCTCGGGACAGTCCGCCTGTGTGCAATCGCTCCGTTGATTTTCCTTCCTGTCAAAAAATGCACGGAGGTCTTGTCTGAGACGATGCCTGACATCTGACCTTCTTGTTGCCCAGATCGTAGACAGGACCCGGTCTGATTTGGCCCGTCCACTCTCTCTCCGAAATACTAATATCTCCCCATCATGCTTTATTTATCTGCCCCTCATTGCCTTCGCTGTTTCTCTTGACCTTAGCCTTCCTGCTTCTGTGTTTTGAGCTAACTTCATCCTCAGCTCTCGCCTGTTGCTTCCATCCTCCTCTCCTCCATCATCCGATCCTCTTCGGCAGATTGTTTGACAGCTGAGGGGAGCAGGGAGCGTTCATCAACGCCACAGAGCGGCCCCGATTGGCTCTTTCCTTTACATCCGCTCGCTAGCCTTCCCTTTTAGATGACCTATAGGCTCTGGGCTCACTGGTGAAGGGAGCTGGTTATGTCCTGAGGCATTCTCCCCTCCCCTCTCCCTCTCTCTCTCCCTTTGTGTTTTCACAATTGTGAGTATTTGACAGACAGACGAGATGCGGGACACGTTAAATGTCAAATCAAAACCTGCAGTTGTTATTTAAAGGATGTGGCTGACACTGATCTATGTTTGTTTCTTTCCTGATTCCGCGTCCGATGAAAAGCCCAAAACCGACCGCGTATTTGACTTTAAAATCGATAAGCCTCGGTTGTTTCCTTCCACCTGCCGGATGGAGTGCAGGGCTCACATTCGGATGGCGAGACGTGTCGACATCCCGCCTTGATCCGCACACCAGCGGAGTCCGAAATGAAAAAGTAACTCTGGTACGGCCGTCTGACACACCGCCAGTAAATATCATCAACAGTATGTGCTGACGGGGTTGGGGCGTCCACGGGGACTTAATGGTTCACTCCACAGCTACAGCTAGAAAAGCTGTCGGAGAGCGCAGACCTCCGCCAACAAACCTTTAGCCACTGGATTCACAATGAAATCATTATTAGTTCAGAAGGTATTCACTGAAAGCACACTTTCAGTCATTTTTTTTCCATCATCTTTTGTTTCTTCTAGTGATTAAATATTTTTGGCAGGAAAAGGATGCCGACAGATATTTTCATCTCTCCAGAAGTACCAGAATAATGTATAATCTGTTCGTCTCAGAAAATACGTTTCGCACTCCGGCTGAACCAATCGGACACTTTCCGAGTGGTGTGAACTCACCTTTGTTCCCCTCGGAGTCCTGCCGGGCTCCGGCGTGAAAGTCACCTTGCAATAAGAGCATTCCCACCAGTCCCTCAGCAAAACGCCGCAATCTCATGTCCATGCAAAGAACGACACGCAGAGGGCATATCTCCACAAAAAAAAAAAAAACGCATTCTCACTTCCTGCTGGAGTCTATTTATAATGAAGTCGATGTGATAAATATTTACTCATAGTACTTTCGACTTTATCCCCAGTCTTCGAAAGAGTTTCGTCATTTGTTGCACTCCTGAGAAAATGTAGTAGACTATAAGTATACATGAGGCTCAGAAAGTATACTAAGTTCACTACGTTTACTTAGGAGCGGCATCTCAAGAGTCGACGCGCACCGGAGCCAAAGACGACAATTTGCCTGCCCGTGTCGGGAACGTCTCTTGGATGTGGTTGGAAATTCCCCGGAATCTAAAGTGTAGCCAAACACCCCGAATGCATTGTTATGCATTTTCAACCTGCAGCTGTGGCCCTCAATTATTTACAATCATCCCATCTGTCCGTCAGACCATGTCCAGACTTTGAGACGGGCAACACGGGAGTTCTGTTATACGGAGAGAGGTCAGTGTGCAACGACGACCTGCACGGAATACCACGCGGAGAACTCGGCATCCATTCCTGCGCCGTATAATCGGTCGATTTATTATTTATCGCGCGCTGACAGATGGCGTGGACATTGCAATGCGTTTTCTCCGTATGTTGGAGACATCCTGTCCTTTCTGTCCAGCGATATCTCAGAATCCAGAGACGTACTCCTCGCTGGAACAATGTCAACACATTAGGAAAATGTGTTTTTGGAAATGGCTTGTTTTGCTCCTAAATGTTTCGCAGCAGATCTTCACACGGAAGAGTGTTTATCATGCGGTAATCAAATGCCACTTGATAATTAGGTCATTATTAAATCGCTTGCGCCGCTCTACTGAATTTATGACAATGCTATTCTCCTTGCTTATCGAGAGCCAACGATGGCTCGTTTTAGCCTCAGGCAGCTAACGGGGGGGGGGCTTTCGTCTTTTAGGCTGAGATTTGCGAGGAAAGCGTGCCGCGATTAACTGAGAAAAGGAATCGCCCAGAAACCGTGAAAATGTGGGCATCTCATCAGAGAAGGCATCGAGGATGTTTCCAACTTAAAGGTGTATGAGGTACAAATGGAAGTATCTGAGAACTTTGCAGCTGAATAAGTTTATCACGAAACCTCGACACGATCGCTGCGTTCTACCCCAACGCGGTTGTTTATCTCACGTCCCATCAAAGGTCGTCTCCCGTTCTCAGCCTCTTTCCCTCTCACCCTCGACTTCAGACTCCGATAATGGTTTGCGCTCGTTACCGAGGACGCAATTAGTGTATTATTTCATTTACTATGGAAACTTTACAAATTATTGTGTCCCTGTGCGTATTGTTCCACATGAAAAGGCAGATGGAATAATTTAGAAATGACCATGTAGCAGCCCGCTGTTGGGCCCAATGGAGGGCAGGGAGACAAGAGGTCTTATTAGTCATAATTATTTATAATTCGCCTGAAGGTTCGCTGAAGAGAGCGAGAGAGATGTATAAATTATGAGGCAAATTAACTTTCCATTGGTAGAGAAGCATGTTTGGCCCAATTAAGCTCAAAAGTGTTCTGGATCTAACATTTCCGTCCGTGTTTGTGTATTCAGACGAACCTTAGCTACGTATTCCTGCGGCACTCATCCCGCGTCGAGCTCCGTGTCTGGTTGTCGTGTTATTTAGCACCTTTTTGACGTGTCCTCTCCCCAGTTTTACAGATGTTTCCAAGCCCTGCTGCGCTGTGAGACTCCTCGACGAGGTTCCAGCTTAAGGAGCTCCTCCAAGGTCGCCGCCAAGGTCGTGAGGGGGCCGGCGGGCAGCAGCCCCCGGCGCACCAACGACTGCCTATTTATGGTAGCCTCTCTGGGTCAACCGGCCGACAGCATTCCCCAACTGGACCCGTCCTTTGAAGCCACAAATGACATCACCAGAGGCCCGTCTTCAGATATCAACAAACCTGTCGTGCTTGTGGCCCACTTTGATGGCTGACGATTGCCAGTAGCCATGAGAGCTCCTGGCGTACCCAACTAGGAAGTCATGAATAATGAAGTTGGTTTACCTGAGGTTGGGAGAGCAGCATCCAGCCAGTCCAGATGGATTCACCTGAGGCAGGTACGCCGGTTCCGTCCCGGCCGGTGGACACGGTGGACAAAGCGTGGACTGCTTCCAGAACACATGGGCAGAAATGAGAGGCAATAAACTGGTGAAAAGCTGCGCTTTATTTTGCGCAATATCCAATGACTGGGATTTACGCTCGTAAAATGTCAAGAAGATGTATTTTGGTACTTATTACGTTTTTCCCAGTATAGACATTAAAAACACAAAATGCTCTGGGAATGACTCCAGCATATCTCTCGGTTTAACTGAGCACAAGTCATCTAAATCTACGTTTCTTCAATTAAATGTTTGGTTTGAGGTACTGCATGCTAGCGGCATTGGCATTTTTGGCAGGAAGTAAATGAAGGAGCTGCATGGAGGAGTAGAAACTGTGCATGCACGCCGCTGCAGAAATATTCAGATTATTTTCATGTTGTTTTTTAGCTGTGAAATCAACACAGAAATTATCTTAACAGAGGAAATGAATATCTTTTAGAGAGCGAGTACCTGCTCTGTGTGGATTGTTTGCCATTAGCCTTTCTGCATCTTGTTAAATTTTGTAAATATCTTATTTGTCACCTCTTTTATTTCATGGAAGGATAATTGCGTTTTCTGAGAGCAATGCCTCGGTGCCGTATCGTCAGTGAACGTCTGTTAGCTACATGCGATGTGGTATTTTATCTCTTTAAAAGCATTATTTCTAAATCACTAACTGTCTTCAGGCTCTTGTACACATTTATGGACATTAGTTTATACCAAAGCTAAAGAAAAGATAATAGTTTTCAGGGGTAGTCTACAGTTCAATAAAGTTTTTAATAAAAAAAAAAAGTTTGAATTATTGTTCCTTTAAAAGTGAGATGGTGAAAATGAATGCTAGAAATATGTAAAGGATGCTGTGGGATGAATTATGCAGCATGTGCTACAAATGAGAGCTCCAGGAACATAACCAAAGTGATGAAGAGGAGGACCAATGCTTTGGATTTTCTAACAAGAAGAAGCTTTTGCGTGATTTTATTGACATAAACCTGCTTTTATAGGCAGGATGTTGTTGTTTTGCCTCTTCATCCTCAGAATAATAGCAAGAATAGCACTTCCTCAGGGTTCGCGTACAAAAGAAGTCAGCGATGAATCTTTTAAAATCGACAAATGAGGAGAGATTCCACCAGTCAGAGCCGAAATCAGCTTTTCTATCGCAGATGTGTGTTCGCGCTGGCTGTTGTTGTCGTTTTTCCCCTCAGGGACAAATTATTGGGAAGGAAAAAACAAATCTGTGTGATAAATCTGTCAGTATTGTTTTTGCAAAACGCCATTATTATCAATGAGAGGACAAAATTGGCGAAGACAGAGCATGGCTTGGTAGCTGGTAAATAGAAACATGGTGAAAATAGATACATTCCCAAAATGATTTCCCCTCTGGGATTCTAATTAAAAGCCAAATGGTCTCCAGACAGAGTTTATTAGAGGCTCCCTGAGGGCGAGACTAACGAAGTTAGCAGCTTTAACGTGATTCCACATCGACTGTCCAAGGACAAAATTCAATTACACTCCAGCAAAGTCACAAGGTATCGGCTCTTCCTGCCGGTGGATCCTCGGGTCAGCCGCAGCGTTAAGCCGGTTCACACTCGCAGTCGGGTTGAAGGGAGGGGGGCCCCCGTTTGTCCGAGACAGTTGGAGAAATGTTCCAAAGCCGAGAAGACTTCTTTTTTATCTTCAGTTTCTTGTCTGAATCCGTTAACGCAGCTCATGAAGACACATTTCTGGCCGTCGGCGGTCGGATCATCGCCGAGGTTGTTTTTTTTTTTTTTCTACCTGGCATAAAACTCTAGATGTATTGACTCTCCACTGTATTTTAATGCCTGTGGGTTTCTAATGCAGAGCAGCCAAGAGGGCTTTCCTGTGATTTAGACCTAGTCTGAAAGATGTGGGAGATTCGTAGCTTTATTTATAAGTTCACGCTGACGGTAAATGTTTAAACATCTACGTTTAGATCTCCAGCTGAATGTCTTTGGAGGGCGTCATGCATGCGGTAAAGCAGCCATCCTGATAAATAGGCTCCATCAGAGCCGCCTGAAATATTCATCTCAGCCTAAAGTTCTGTTTCATCTGGACGGTTTCCTCGCGTCATTAATGAAAATGAATTTGTTAGAAGCGGATTTATGAATTCCCTAAGCTGCGAGGGAAATTCAGCATAAGTCCTTCCACTGGATTGGAGTAGAATTAAACACATATATTCAGCCCGTCTTAATGCAGATGTGTTCTGTCCCAGCTGCCTGAAAGCAAACCTGTCACCTGGCTCTGTGGGCTATCAGTGAACATTTAAAGAACTGCACGGCAGCCCATAATAACCACTGATCTTAAATTGGTAGAGGGGAATTAAGGTTGAACCAACCTGCTCTCCGCACTGATTGTAAATCTCTCTCGGGATTCGCTGCCCCTTCCGGGGTGCGCTTCAAATTGTTCTTGTGTAAGCTGCCGGTAGGAGGATGCTGCTTAATAGAGAATGAAGCTGAACGCTAGGAACACTCTTCTTTTCAGGTGTCACATCTGGATACGATCCAGGAGAGATCCTGTAAAGCAAATCTTTACAGAACCCCTTGAGGCCCCTCCAGTGGAGGCAGTGGCCGTTATCAATTACTACATTGCGACACCTTTCATCTGCCAGACTTGCATATTTAGCTACATTCGTTGGCAGTCACTTCCTTTGCAGCCTCTGGAGCACAGCGACTGAGCGAAGGGCAAACGTCCCATTTGTTATTTTCCCAGGCCAACAGGACCGACGACTGAAACGACAGCTCGAGGACTGTATCGCTGGATAATGAAAATGCACATGCAGAACAATTGCCCTCATTAGGGTAGAGCCCGTTAGAGAAGGAACGTCATCAGATGTGCAGCTGAATGGCAAAAACAAACTTGATTTGAAGTGTGCAGCCAGGTGCGTCCCCGGTTCTGCCTCAAAGGTCCCGGATTTGTTTTTGTCACAAGCTTTTAGCCACTTAATTTAAGGTCCGACACTCATCTGCTCCTTTTCTCACACTCTCAGATATACATCATTAAAACAGCAAAGCAAATATTCTGTCAAATATTGTGCAAATGATTCATTTTTGTTAGCTTTTGTGCTAAGCATTCACGTTAGCCTTACACCTTTCGTCATTCAAATTAACAACATGTTACTCATATGATCCAAAAATACCAGCGCGATCCCCTCTGATGTTTCGCTTTCTAAAAGACGATGCAGCGTTTGCGTCATCTTCCGTTTCCATCATGAATGTTTTCGGCCTGGCGTTGTCACAATTAATGACGGCGAGCGACTTTGAAACCTCAGGTGACGGCTCGGCCCAAAGGAGATTCTTTAGTACGCTAAAATATTTACTCGTTGGGACTTTCTCTGCCAAGCCTGCCCTCGGCTGCGAGCGCTCCTCGTGATGAATCGCGGCAGGAAATGCTGGGAGGTGTCGGAATCCAAATTTAATAGAAGAGGTTTGCTGGTTTTATGGTTTTAGCGGCTGGGAGCTGAAGTCAGGTCAGCGATGTTAACATATCAGCAGTGCAGCGAAAAAAATGCGTCCATCATTCACACAGCCATATTTGTTTTTGCCAATATTCTTCCATCTTTTGACAAGACCGAAATATACGAGAATGGCCCACATCTAAACGTCCACAAAGCTCCAGCCCGATCGTTGACTGGGAGCCCATTTCCCCCCTAATCTTTGCCGTTATGAAAAATCTAATCAAGAATATTCTCCAGATCACACAGATAGTACTCCTCTTCCTTTCACATGACTTCAGGCGCTTGTATAGAAATAACTCCACATATTTCATTTATAGGTATTCATATTTACCTCCGTTTCTCTGTGTTTCTTAACTATTTCCCATAATAGTCCCTTATTTTGCAGATTCCATTGTGTTTAGTTGCTTAGTTCCAAGACATGCGCGACAGCAGTGAAGTGTGCAGTAGGAGTTTAGTGTAGAGGTGGGATTCCACCAGGGATCAGCTCTGAGCCCATTTTTGTTTGCCATGCTGATGGATAGACTAACAGATGGGGTGAGACAGGAAGCCCCTTGGACTAAGATGTTTGCAGATGACATTGTGATCTGCAGGGAGCAGGTAGAGGAGAATTTAGAGAAGTGGAGGTCTGCTCTAGAAAAGAGCGACCAGGTGGGATGGCATTAGAAATGAGGCAATAAGAGGGACAGTTAGACAGTTTTGGAGACAAGGTCAGAGAGACCAGACTTCGATGGTTTGGACATGTCCAGAGAAGAGACGGGGACTATAAAGGACAGTGTGAAGTGGAGATGAAAGGACAGCAGTTCATAGTCCAGTGGTTTTCTTAATGTGCAGTTCTTTGTGGTTTTTTGTCCAGAGTTCTACACCCTTCCAGGTTAAGACTGTTTCAAACGCATCAGAAGTGATTTCCTTCCATTTGCTGTTCCCTCTTATCTGCCGAAGTCTATCTTAATGTCTGTCTTTCACCATTTCATTTTTCTTAGTGGCATTTTCCGGCACATCTCTTCTCCACTAAGAGATTATATTTCTTTCTTTCTTTTTTCACATTTCCATAGCTCCTGGAAACTACCTGAGCCATTCTCGGAAACTGCTGATCGGGTCTTAGTTCCTCTCCAGAGGCGCCTTTTCAAACGGTCACATGAACTTCCCCACATGGCCCAAAGCTTTTTACATTCGAGCCTTTCGGAAGCTCCCTGCTGTGTGTCAGAGCTCCTTCCTGGAGGCCATGAGCCACTATAATGTTTCCTTCTGTAATCCAATCTGTTCTCTGTTCATCCATCACTGTCTGGTGAAGCGGGACAGAAATAGACACAAAGAACAGTCGGGACTGCAGGGGAAATAAACCCCCCCCCCCCCCCCTGACATCCATTCTGACATCCATTCACGACTTTAACGTTTCAGGAAAATGGGCGGGATCCATCACACTACCTATTTGCCTCTGGTAGGTGTTACAGAACAATGTAAACAAAACGTCAACAACAAACAGCAAACATCTACACATTTCCAATCACACAGTATTTCTTATTGATTTGTCCCTCGGAGGGCAATTTGGTTTACAGCAGTTACACGTTCTACAACGGTAGTCTGCTGCTGGTCGCAGCATGCGCATGCGCCCAGGCAATGTGGGTGAAGTGTCTTGCCTAAGGACACGACGACAGTGTACACATGTGCCCGAGCCCGGAATCGAACCGCCAACCTCTCGATCACAGGACGACCCTCTCAACCAACCACCCGCGCCACCATCTTTCTTCCTACTTATTAGGAAATCCGGTGGCATTTTCAATTTGGTACACCTCCACTGCACTTAAGACCAATGATCAGGCTTTAATTGGAGCTGTGGGATTCAGTGAGGATTCAGTGAGGAGGCCAACTGGACAGTATCAGGTCATCCTGCAGCTAAGTGGAAAAGAACTCTCTGCAAATAGATCCCAGAGTCGCTTCTATTCTTTTAATCACCTCTTGCGCCACATCTTCCATGATACTCACTATATTTATCGTGAAACAGAAGTAACAAAAATCACTGATTATAGTCTTAATGTCTGCATGACAGAATTCAAGAGATTATTTTTACATTTATGTCTCCGTCAGTTTATTTGACAAGAAAAGAATAGGTCTGACATTTGAAGATGAAGGAACTGCTTCCAAACAGAATCCATTTCTGTTTGTGAAAGGAAAATAAGTGAGTCGGCTTCCTTTGTGTCCGACGGTGGTGTATTTCTAGTTTGAGCAACGCTGGAATTTAATTACTCAGACAACAGCTTTAAGGATTAAATGAGGAGAATGAATTGTTAATACACCTGCATAGACGGATGGATGACAGACAGAATAATAAATGAGCACAATCAGAATGTGGTAAAGAAGAAATTCCCAGGGAAAACAGATGGCGTTCCATCCTCCATTACTCCGTGGCCGGGATGACAGCTAGACTAAATTGGAAAGGCGGGAGCCGCGATTCAATCTCCATCATGCCTTTATCTTTTATACACCTTCCTCCATCTTCCATTAGCTGGACTTTCTCCCCATCATTCACTCCCTCTCCTTCTTGTGGATTTACACGCTAGATGTGTTGCGCTACATCCTGACATGGGAAAGCTGTAAGCACGTGGTGTTCCATGACCCCGGGGGGGGGGGGGGGGGACTACAGACTTCCTGTTCAGCCCTGAAATGGAGACGTGCTGATTGATGTAGGCTTTTAAGATCATTTTGAGTTCACTGTGAAAAGATGGTGAGAAATGAAAGTTTGATTCCAGTTAAGGTCACGCGTGGGCTTCATCCACTCGTATAGGAAAGTAATAATCTGAATAATTTAAGGATTCATTAATTAAAGGTTGATAAAATGTCAGAATTACCATTTTGTATGAAATGAACCTTAAGATTAAATGAACAGAGATAATCGGTGTGAGTGTGTGCGTGTGTGTGTGTGTGTGTGTGTGTGTGCGTTTGAGCAGCACTCTCAGCCTCTGACTTGTTTCTTTTTGTTCAAATTTAAATAGCATGAATCAGTTCTGCTCCCAAATTACACGATGGACCCTCAACTCATTGACGGGACGTCTCGTCCATTCAAGGACAGGCTGCGCTGCAGACCGTCCTCAGCTGGGACGGATGAGCCGTTTAAGGCTGTGAAGCACCCGAGCCGAGGCCATTCAGAGAGAACAAGCTGGATGGAGCTAAAAACTGCTGATGAAGCAGAAACCAGTGACCCGTCCTGTCAGTGTCGCCTCTGTCATAAAGACTCTTCGCTCCTCTAAGAGCGCGGAAAGCCTTTATTGTCATTGCATAGAGTGGATATACAACGACATTAGGAACTCGGAGCGATTAATCAATCAGTTCTCTGAGAAATATTTGTGAATAATTTTCTTTGTAACGTCCTGATCGGCGTGCAGATCATGAAACGTGGACTCTTATTCCGAGGGCTCCGTCCTTCCATCTTTAGAGCGAGCCAGGTAACCGTGCGTTACGATTTCTACGACTCCAGTTCCATTTTTGATTCCAATTAACGATTCGGTCGGAAAAGAAAAAAGGAAAACTTTTGCTCGCCGCCTGGCGAGTGAAGTTGCTGCTCACGTTGCCTGGCAATGGCATTCGCAGGAACAGGTTCGTCAAATTGGACCTAATCCCGGCCGGCAGCGGCCGTAAATTACTTTTAAGACTAAGGTTACAGTCACTGCATAGTCTTCAAAGCAGGCGTGACATTAAAGGACGGAGGAGCTAGTCATGACATCATGCTAATATGTTCTCTGCGGGACGCCGCCATCCACTGAGCGTCCTCCAAACACACCAAACCGCGAGGGGAGGGCAGGCCGAGGCAACGGAAGTTATGAACAGTGTTTCATGATGGGAACGTGCACATACTCGAAATCAATGGATGCGCAATCAGGCTCGCAAACCATCCCTGCAAGCGCACAGACACATCGCCGCTGCAGGCTCAAATGTCTTCCCGCTCACGAAGAAGAAGAAGAAGAAGAAGAAGAAGTAACCCTAAGGAAGCGGGGAAATCAATGTGCCACCCTGAGATAGAGGGAGCTGCTGGGCGGGAGGAGGAGCGCTTGTCATTTTCAGACATCTAATTAATTTCCAAAGTCCCACAGGCTGCAGCCTTTAAAGGGAGGAGGGAGAAAACGAAAGGTCAGCGGGGGGCGCCTGGATCCGGGCCGCCGTTACGTTTTAATGAAAAAAGTCATTTCCTTTATTAAAGCATCTTCAAATAAATGTTGTTGTTTTTTTAAAACACTCTTTATATCTAAAGTCCTTTTAACAAAATGAGTTACGTGATGACGGGTGACTCCAGCGTTCCAACAGGAAGTCATCCCCCCCCCTCTCTCTCTCTCGGTTTGCTCCTGAACTCACCGATCGCGAGGCCGACAATAAAATTATTGTGTGTATTTTTCTACTCTCATTTCAATCCCTGCCGTAAGACTTTGTTACGCCAGCGGAGATTATTTAGAATTTATCATTTGTACCTGTAAGTATACACTTAGTTTTATTAACAAAAAACTGGAGGGTAAAATACAACGCAGCAATAAAGGCGTGTATAAAACTCGTTATATACCGTCACCTTTAATCACAGGCGCTTTTAAAGCCCGTCTAACTCGGCTGCAAAAATACAAATCTACCTTCAAAGCACTCAAAATGCTCTCCCTGCTGGGTGTTTAAAGAAAAGCGCCTGCTATTCTAAAGAGGAGGGAAAAGGACAATTCCCTGAAGCAAAGCTGAAGCCGAAGCAGAAGGAAGTTTCTGATCTTCTAAAACATGTCTGGACAAAGAGAACGACCAAAAACTGTCCCGTTTGAGGCTCCCGCCCATTAAAAACAGCCCAACTGTGTGTGGACACGGATCAATAATCCATCTGCATGTGGATCAAAGTATAGGATTAAACACGTCCATAATGCCCCCCCCCCCCACAAGCGCCCATCTTTATGCTGCCACCAACAGGCTGTATAATCTCGTTGGAAACGGTCCCTCGCTTCCTTTATGCGGCGCCTTCTTCATCCTCCCTTTGAATAAAAATGAGTTGTATGTGTTTTGACACGTCTTATTTTAATGGGCTGATAACGTTAAAGGATGCGCTCCCATGATCCTTTTTGACTCTAATCCCTACAGGAGAAGCAGAAGGTCACGCTTTTCCACCGCTGCCCGGCTTCCCGCTCCGGCTTCCCGCTCCGGCTTTGCAGACTCCTCCCTCGTCCTCCTGCAGGAGGCTCAAAGACCGGCAGCGGGAGCGTTCGGAATAAGCGGAGGCATTGGAAGCAAATACAAGCTGCGTTCAAGCCAACCCTGTTCTGTAAGCCCCCCCCATGGAGAGAGGAGGAGGCCTGCGGAGCTGAAATACGGAGCAGGAGGCCGCAGAGAGGGGGGGGGGCAGGGTGACCCATCCCGGGAGGGTGCAGGAGACGTGGCTGGGGTGTCTGAATTAAACGCCACCTTGATCACTCGTGGGGAGTAAACCGCTGCCGCAGCTGAACAAAGACAACGTCTCCCACAGGAGAGGAAAGGAGGTCCACGGAGGGGAGGGGCGCTCCGGGAGGAGGTGGCAGAGCCGAGAGCGAGCTCTGCTCCTGTAGCTAACAAAGTGAAGCTGAACCCGTCAGCGAAGCGCTGAGAGGATCCGTCCTCAAACTCAACTTTCTGCTGCTTCCAAACTTTACTGCATCACGAGAGAGAGAGAGAGAGAGAGAGAGAGAGAACCTGGAAGACCAAAATGCTTCACGGAGGGAGCAAACAGAAAGAGGCCGCGTCGACGGTCCGACCGTCGGGAGGCGAGCCACGTGGGAAAACCGCGAGGAAATCAAGACTCACAAGACAACCAAGTCTCCTGGAGACACAACCAGGAGACTTGAACCTCGTTTGAAAAAGCTATGGTGACTCCTTTTCATTAGAAGCCCCCCCCCCCCCACCCCCCCGATGCTCGAGCAGCGGCTGCGCTCGTCTTAGCATCCTGGTGAGGATATCGTACTCGCGGCGCATTCCGTCAGGAGGGTGAACTCCAAATAGCAAATCCGTGACAAAGCAGAAGGACTCGGCTTTGCTTTGCACGAGCAGAAAGCGACACGTTTGGGGAGGGGGGGGGGGGGGGGGGGGATTACAAAGTGGGTTTACCTCACCTCTGGCTTATCAGCCCGTCTGCAGCAGTCAGACTTGGTGTTCTGCTGACCGCGGAGAACTAAGGTAATACTTTACTCCATAAATAAATAAGCGAGGGAACAAAGGTCTTCCGTAAGTTCAGGGATTTACGGAATTGAATGCAGCACACACACACACACACACACACACACACACACACACACTCTCTCACCTGTTGTCTGCTTGGGCAAACACACAAACACAAGCAAACATTACCTTTAAGGCTAAATCGGATTGAGTTTTAGTGAGAAGCAGACTCGGATGCACGACTGAAATAAACCACGAAGAAATGGTCAATATTTATGAGAGGATGTTTTTTTAGAGCGCGTCTTCATGTCCAATTCAATTTTATTTTAGTTTATTCAGTTTACTTTATTTCATCAGGATAATCCCACCTGCTCCCCAGGGAGGTCCGGCTACCAGCACGAAAAACAAACTTCACTTCTGCGCCGTCCATCGAGCGCCTGACAGCGCGCCGATCACACTCGAACCGTCAGCCTTTTGACTTCCCTCACTCGGCATGCCGCTGGGAGGCTCGGGACAGAGGCGAGCGGGAGCTGAGCGGAAAGATTGGCTTCCGCTGCAGCAAGAGGACGCCTGAAGCTAAGGTTTGCAGCAAATCCGCTGTTATGACAAGCAACGAAATACGATCCGAATTGTTTCCTCCGACTGCGATGGCTGGAATGAAAAGCTCAGCGCTTCCCTTCTCGCTTGGGCTTAGATGACAGCGGAGCTGCCAGACGTCAGCGCGCCGTCTGTAAATCCCTCCGTCAGAAGCAGCGCCGCTTCCTCCCAAACTTCTCCGACATTCCCTTCACCTCGTAGACTCGGGCGAGAGAGGCCATGTCGCTGCTCTCTCTCTCTCTTGAAGCTTTTGATCACTTTAGCGTGAACTCGTAGCATAGCAACCAAGGCCTCGTGCTTATGAACCGATGTGCACAGCCGCCGCCGTCATTCTTTTACCACCAGAAGTTAAAAATTACATTGCAGAGGTATTACAGTTCTTTCTTCGCCTCCTTGTTTGCTGATCTCCCCCTTTTCTTTAAAGCCTCATATATTATATATATTCTACCGTTCAACGGCCCGACGAAAGTGCAACTATGTTCTTCTGTAGCTCTCGAGTCAACGTATAGAAATGCTAAAGGCGGTCAGCGTTTTCTAAGCCAGCAAACTTATTCATGATTAAGTAAATAAAAAAAACAGACCTCAAAAAACACTCGCAAAATAAATTCCATTATTATATTCCCTGTTTGGATGCCACGGTAGGAGAGGAAATAAATTATCATTTCCAACGAGATTATACAGCCTGGATATGTTGAAGCAACTAAAAAGAAATTAAAAATCGCCTGTATTAGTGGATCCACTTAAAATTTTAGTCAACTTTTCCGCATCCCAACTCAGAATGTCAAAATCCATCGCTGACGTTCCGAAACAAAAGACACGTGTGGGCGATGGTGGGATTTCCAAACAGATTATGGCAGTGGTAGATCTGTGTCCCGGTGAGGTGAAGTGCCCCCCCCCCCCCCCCCCACCTCCTCAGGAGCACTACACCTACCTTCATAATCCGTTGTGGGCAGAGAAATGTATCCTTTTTCTTACAAAAAATTAACGATTTAAGACCCACAGAGATTTATATTTCAGACAGACCTGCTGCTTCTCAGAGCAGCGGCGCTGCAAACAGGACGTTATAGAGCATGGATATCGGTAAAGCCGCCACTGCGTCACGTCTAGAGAGTAAATGTCTCACCTTTGTGCTGCACCTTGTCGTTCCGGTGCGGGTGAAGGCTAGGCGAACGCTACAGCACATTTGTACCGATAAGACAAACGATTTAAAGGCAACGACTGCGCAGACCTCAAACAGGAAGACGAACGAGCCCACCGAAAAGAAAAGAACGAATCCCCTCAGCATTTATCTACAGCCATTAAAGTGCACTATGAATATTGAGCCTTCGCCTTTTTACACCCACTCACATCTGCAGACAATTCGTCATGAGACTTCGTACGCGGTTGGGTTTTATTTATTTGCTTTGTAAAGACTTGGGTTATTAGACTGCATTCTAATGAGATTCTATTGAAGTTATTTCCCAGTGGAAAATGTACAGAACTTTAAAAAATAAAAGTTCACCGAAACTTGATGGGAGGCTTGCTACTTCCTGTTTGTTGCTGGAGAGACTGCATCGGCTGAAGGTGAACCCAACACCACTGGAAACTCACTTATGCCACATATGGACAAGCCCATTCTTCTGGAATTACCTCATTGACCTCTAGGCCACTTGTTGAGTCCCAAATCCATCTTTTCCTGACTTGTAAACTCAAGTATTTCCCGATATCCTTGACTGTGGACAGGGGATTGTCCAACAACTAGACGGAACCGTGGTTTCCCTGGGAGGCCTTTTGAGCTGGTGATCTTCATGCCAGTCACAAAGCCTCAAACCACGAACGAACCTGAACCCCATCGTCCACAAAACTATACCCGTCAGAGTGCCTGGTCTGGATTAGACAAAAGCGTTGGCCGTCGCTGCAACTATTCTCGTTTCTCTTTCAGTCTCTTGGTATTCCGGGAGACCCAAACTCCTGACTTTCCCATACTTTCCCAATCTTGTAAGAACCAACCTGGACACTGTGACTTTGATATTTAAAAGCCAACAGTGAGGATTTAGGAAACAGACATGCGTTTGTTGGCCATTAGACAAACCCAAGAGGGCCTCGTGAGTTGGGTGGAGGACCGTGGAGCTTCTTTCCTAATGCAACGGGACAAGCTGTGGCTGCAGCAGCAGCGGCATGTGTCCTTGGCGACCGGCGTGTCGGTCCCCTGGCCTGCATCCCCCAAACACCTCTGCGGGAGTCTGACAGGTGCGACGTGAGATTAATGGTGTCTTTTCGCTTTCAAACGAACTCACTGAAGGCCCCGGTGATTGTCAGAGAGACTCAAAGTCAGAGTTCCTTTGCGTGTCAAAAGGTGAGATGAGGCTTTGAGGCTTGGAATATAAAGGGAAAATCAAAACCTTTGCTGTGCGTTCTGAACTTCCAGGCTTCTGCAAATCAGCGCCGCGGCAGGGACGAAGCGGACTTCGTCATTTGTTGTTCATTTATTCTGTCTGCATTGGATTAAAAATAAAACGCCATGAACAGGATCTACCGGGAGCCGACGTGTTCTTCCTGTTCAGAATCCCCCCCCCCCCCGCCGTCCTCCCAGGATGAAAAGACGGCCTTGAAATTGTCCAGAGGTGTGCACGGGAGGGCGAGTGATGGTCCGTCTAACTGCATCAGCCCTGTGATGGACGTAGGACCCGTCCTGGGAGTTCACGTTTCAGCTGCTCCTCGCTCCTGAAGCGGGCATATGAAATGAGTGGCGATTGATTTTCTCACGGAATCCATTTTCGTTGGCGTTTACATTTTGTTTCCGCAGAACTTCAGCCTGAGGTTGGATAACTAATGAGCGAGACTTTACAAGCGGAGCCCGATCGCTACCGTCTGGTCTTTCTTTCAGACTCGTCGAAATGAAGTTTGCGTTTCATCGTGAAAAAGAAACTGCTAGAAGAACATTTTAAATCCTCACGACGAGACTGCGAAACAAATCAGGTGCTGCAAAGTCTTCAGATCCACCCGATGGACAATTTGGGAGCAGAAACTTGTGTCTCCATCGCAATCCTGCTCGTCAGAAATCAAAGCAGTGATAAAAACACTCCATCCGCTGGACAGCAAGAGCAAATCGCACCGTAGACCGGTGACTTCCTGCCTCCGTTTGACCGGCCCCTCCCCTCTATCGTTTGGTCTGACTCTCCGCCCCTCTTTCTCCACCGTCCTGTCCGGGGTGGATAAATGAAGACCCCGTCCAAAGATGACAAGACAAAACATGAGGGAGAAAAAAAAAAGCGGCCTGAGGTTGACAAGAAAATTAGACTCATCCATCACTCGGCTTGGACGCTCGCAGGTCGCGTGAGAGGAACGCCGGGGTTCTCCACGCCGCCCGTCCGGCGTTCAAGGGCGAAGGCAGCCAATGTTAATGTGGTTTTAATGAATGTAATTATTTTACAGCCATTTTCCAGCAAGAGAAAAGGAAGGAAAGGCGTGAAAGGTGCCGCCTCTGCTCAGGCAACTATGGCGACCAAACGGTGTCTGATGGTGACCTCACGGACCTCATGGTGACCTCACCTACACTGATGACCTCGGCTGCATCGCGGCGCTCTGCGGATGCTGCACCGCCATCGCCGAAGCCGCCTCACCTGCGTCCGCCTTTGATCCCGGGTTTCAGATGTAAATCATTAGAGCTCTCTGAATGTATTACAAGCTCTTCTCTTAAATCAGACGTACGCCCGTTTTATCCGTCTCCCGATGGCGCTGCTGACCTGCAGCACCGAGGAGACGCCGCGACTCTCTGAGAGGTGGAGGAACGTCCTTGTCCTTTGGAATCTCAAACATCCCTCCTCGCATCTGTGTCCCCCGACATCAGGGTTTGACAAAACCATCAGCCACTTTTTTTTGTTTTTTTTGTCAACTCCTTTCCAGATAAGGCCGTTTTATGCAGCGTCGTCCTCTTCCATAAGGCCTGATAAACGCCACCAGAACGAAACCTTCCACGACTTTTTCTCGCTTTTGACTGGCTTATAAATCATTCTTTGTGCTGCGTAAAGTTGGCATGTCATACATTTTGTCGCAGCATTGACCCACAAGAAAACCTTGGAAAATAAAAAATGAAAAAAAAAAAAAACAATTTCTCACTAATCAATTAAACAGAAATAATATTACAGTATATTAGATCTGACTATCAGTATCTGCAAGTTCAGAGTGACGTTGCCCCCCCCCCCCTACCCGCCCCCGACAGTAATTTCTTACGTTTATTGCCTCCTTCTGGTCAATGCTTGATGAATATGATGAATATTTCACGCTGCCAGCGTGGACGACATGAGCGTAGCTTCAGCAGGCGGTGGACGACGATGGATCTGGATTAAATTTGACCGCCTGGGGACCGATATTAAAGTGACAGCCCGCTGGTCTGCTTGTTAGCTCTGGATAATCAATAACGCGTCAATAAGACAAATCCCCTTTGAAATCGTCTTTAAAATTAAGCCGCTGTTGATTCGGTTATGGATGACGCTGAAACGCAAACCTCCAGGCGCTGCCGAAAGGAAGGTCAGGCGATCGGTAAGTCGGCGCATCCGGTCGATCACCTTCAAAAAAAGGCATCGAGGAGACGTTTCAGCCAAGCCAAGCGGCGCCGCCCCCCGCTACTTTTAACGTCTCTCCGCTTTAGTTTCCCAACTCCTCGTCCCTCCCGTCTTTCCTCCTCTTTCTCCAGCTGGAGTCGGGGGCTTTTTTTTTTTTTTTTATTTACTAGTTTTCCTGAAGTTGCTCTTCTTATTGTTTGCATCTCTATATGGAACCTGTATTGTTGTTAGCATATACTCTCTTTGCTGCTCTCCATCTGTCTCAGCCCAACCAGCGGAGGCAGACGTTCGCCCACCCACATCCCGCCTCTGCCCGTCTGTTCTGAGTTTTTCTCGCCACTCTTGTCGAGGACCCACCGTGTGACACCCTGTTTGGCTTCCTTCCGGAGGGGATACTGGCGTCGTCTGGGGCGGAAAGAAAATTTAGGGATGAGGGAGAAAGGCTGACAGTTTTTGATCAGGCCGAGAAAATGCATCATGGGACTTGACAATTAAAGTCTGAAGTCCTGTAGTAAGTAGCTTTGGACTGTTATCGCCTACTATTGTTAAAACTAGCAGGTTCTTGGCTTTATTCCCACGGTTTCCTCGGTAGGATCTAAGTTGCGGCGGACTTGGGGTCATTTCGTGGGGGCAGGAACTTGTTGTGCAGAACAAAAGTTCAGGAGCCGGGCAACAAAAAGGCGGCTTCTCTAATTGGGCTGCTTAAGGTTACAAATCCTTTGGCAGAAAAGTCGAGCTAATGAACGAAGAGGAGAGACGGAACCGTTCGCACCGTGACTCTTTGGCAGTGGACAAAAGGCTTCCGTCACAGATAAGGATTAAGGCGTCCCGGCAGAGAACGCGCCCGTCGTCTTCTGAACTCTAATCTGGCCGACTCGCCAACCTAAGCGCTCTTATTGCGCCGCTAATTCATGTCCAGTTAAAGGTGGTTACGTGACACCTGCGCATCAACGACACCTGGTGCGATGATGAGCCGGCCTCGCCGAGCGGAAGCCCCCGCTAATAGTCACGTGAAGATAACCTGGCTTGTTGCATGGGAGGAAAAGGTTCACCGGCTGAGCGCCCCTTAGCCCCCCCCCCCCCCCCGAAAGGAGAGACAAAATGCTTATCGAGTGAGCCACGCATTCATTTGCGCTTCGATATCCAAGCGAATTAGCTCAGAGGCTCGTTAGAATGAATCAACTCTTCCTGCGTTGGAGCGTAAAAGACTGTAAAGCTAATCTGATGCTACCGTCCGAAGGCTTTTCCATCTATCCTGCTGTTGGCGTAAATAATCTAGGAGGGTGTAAAGAATGAAGACGGCTGCGAGTCGAGCTAATAAATCAAAAAAAAGTGTGTTCAATGAAAAAGGGGTCAAAGGTGGAACTAAAACGATCATTAAATGAGGTGGAAGCTGCACTCCCCTCCCCCCCCTCGTCCGAGCGACTGACGATAATTAATTCTCTTCGGTTAATTAAAAGGTGAGGCCTGCACAGCTTGTTGGGATCTTCCTGTCTGGATGAGGAATCTTCAGGACTATCGACTCCGACAGCTAGAAACAAATCTGACCAATTAGAGCCGAGGAAAATGCGACCGACGCGGGAAAAGCTAATTTGCCGGGATCGTCTCGCCATGTTAAAGGCGTTGCACGCCTTCTCTCTAGATCAACCCAGCCGGTCAGACAGATGGCCGTCCACCATGAGCCTTAGGTTCTGTCCAAGGTTTCTGCCTGTTAAAGGGAAGTTTTTCCAAAGTGCTTGCTCTTGTGGGTCAAGTTGGGTTCCCTCTTTCCCGGCAGGTCTTTCCCTGCTAATCCTGTAAAGTGCCTCGAGATGACTTCCTGTTACGATCCGGCGCTATAGAAATAAAACTGAATTGAATTGAATTGAATGACGCTCCGGTGAGGCCCGGCGGTTCTTCTAGAGGCACCGCCGTCGGGGCCTGACTGCCTTCCTCTGACGGGATTGGCTGTAACGAGGACACATGAGACGGGTGGAGAGAGTCATCTGCCGTCCCCCTCACCTATTCGGCGTGCCGGCGGCGAAGCCGGGCAAACGAGTCTCGATCAGGTAAAGGCGGGGGGAGTCGCTCGCTCATTTGCTGCGGATGAGTTCCACACCTCAGACTGCCATTACAAACAGGACGCAGCCTTCGCCCACGCCGCCCGTAAATCGGAAGAATTAGTTTCGCTCCCGTTTGTTGCTGCTTGTTTTTATACCAAACGACACGCAAGGTTCAAGGCCCGGCAGCCCCGGGCAGGGCGTGACCGGGGGGGGGGGGGCAATAAAGCACCCGGGCCATTTCTTATTTCTTATGGGTCGAGTTCACGCTCTCATGTCAGGTGACTGATTTAGAAGAGCATCCATTCGGGGACTTCGCCTTGAGGTCCTGATTAGACCGAGCTGAGGCGAGCCGTCGCCGATTGCCGGCTCAGATTTACAGCTTCAGGCGCTCGCCGGCTTTTAAAGCGTCGCAGAAAGGAGATTCCCGTTCTGCTCTTCCCAGAAAGCCGGATTCCCATCTTCAGCGTGGAGGAAGTGATGTAGTAGAAAAGGAAAACGGCAGAGAAGGCAGACCCATCCCCTCCTCTTCCTCTTCTTCTTCAGCTCCTTTTTTTACTAGTCGAGCTTCCAGCCATCTATGAGATTTCACATCGGATTATCGGTACATCATCGCAACGTGGTCCGAGCAGGCGTTTTGTTTCTGCCGTTTCGTCTTCGTCTGTTTGAAGCAGCTGGTATTTTAAACCGGGGTGAGCGAAGCTGCAGGAAGCGCCTGCTGACGAAACAAGCGCTCCTGCGTCAGCGTGCAAACAATCGATTAGGACGAGTACAGAAATCAAGTCTTTTGGGCAGCAGATTAATTACATTTAAAGAAATGCTTTGCGAGGCAAAAGTGAATGAATAAAGTTTGATCAGCGAGCGGAGGACAGGAGGCGACGGCGGCCTGCTGCAGACTGATTATTGAATGATTGAAAACTCGGCGCAGAGCACAAATCACGAAGCTCGTCTGCGGAACTAATGACTTTCATCGGCGTGGGGCGTCGTCGGTACGGCCTGCTGGCTCACCCCCCCCCACCAGAACACCGGTGACAACAGTCACAACCAGAAAAGCACTGGGAGAGCGCAGACCTCCGCCAAGCGGCTCAGTCCCTCTATATTACGGTTTACACCAAAAAAAAATAAATGGCTCTACGTTTATTTGATCTCTACTTTTAGATTCCTTCACCATGGAAACAAACCTTGAGCAAATGGATTCACGTTGAAATCGTTATTAGTTTAGAAATTATTCACACTTTCAGTCATGGCGGCTTCTTCTGGATCTATCGATCCAGAGCTTTTGAAGATACAACTAATCCACTACTAATTCCACACCATCTCCATCTCTAATATTAGGCTGAAACGACAGAATGACAACTTCCTGTTCACCTTTTTCAGTTCCACACAGCCGGACCGCAGGAGGACCATCACAGCAGTCACAAGCAGTCAGGAGTCTCCCCCCCCCCCCCCCCCCCAGTTTAATTTACTCGTGACCCAATCCTCCAAATCGAACGGGAAAGCAACAAATCACGCGAGACGCACACACGGATGGCGTTTGTGACGCTCTGCCACAGTTCCATCAGAATAAAGTTTATTCTCCAGACTGCTGAGGTCATTGGACACGAGTGGATCCAGACCGGGTCGGGTTCTGCAGCCGGTATCAGATCGGTGGGACCGTGTCTTATTATTCTGGGATTCTGCCGAGAAGCTTTTAGACGAGGAAAGACAACCAATGTTGGTGTTGAACGTCAGCACGCCTCATGGATACCCCGAGGCAGAGGCGGGAAACAACCGAAACAGTCTGGACAACACCCCCCCCCCCCCCCCCCCCACACACACACACACACACACACACACACACAAAAACAATCCTAGATAATGGTAAACACACAGCAGCCTTACCCGAAACAGGAACAACCTGGAAGAGGACTGAACGAGAGAGAGGCTTGATTGAAGGACGAGCGACAGCTGGAGCTGCAGGTGATCGGAATGAGCCGGATTGATTAGAGCGGGATCTGGGAAAACAGGAGACGTTAGGAAGCACTAAGGAATATAGGAAGGGGAATAAACTGACGTCCAATCAGGCGTCATTGACCTTCGCTGTGATGGAACTTCTTCTTTTGCTTTCCAATGATTGTGCGTTTTTGTTGATGCTGCTCCTCATCTTTCCTTTATCTATTTTAAATGAGTTCCGCATTTAATATTTTTTGACAGCTTCTGTCTTCTTCGTGGCGACACCGCATTCTTCTTCTTCTCTGTCTCTTAATAGCGGTTGTGTTGCTTTACCACCAGGAGAAACTGTTTGAATGAGAAAATGATCATCTGCATTATAGAGCTAATTAGTACAAGTATACATAAGACTATAAATCAGAACTACAAGAACAAATAATAAATCACAACAGAAAGTTTTGGCCAGCTTCAAAACTTTTTGGAGCAGTCATCACGTTTAAAATGTTCCCTGCTCGTCAAGTTTTACATTTTAGAAATTAAATAAGGAGATAAGGAAGGATAAGGAAATAAGCTCATCCTGCTGACTTTTTTAAAGGCGTTAATAAAGTGGCAAAGTACACAGTGTGTACAAGCACAGTACTCCAAACAACTTTGGTTTCAAATCAATTCTGATTAAGATCATTATCGGTGTTTTTCAGGAGCGCCTGACCGTGTCTGAGTGAGACGAGGCAGGCAGTTGGGAAATCAGAGATTTGATTTGATTGCATTTGATTTGAGCGTTGAAAGGCACAGATGGGACGGCAGCATCCGCGAGGACAGGACCGATAAAGTCATCTCCATTTAACGTTTGACTGACGGGAAGGCGTCCTGTCCAACGATCAGAACGTCTGCGTGCATCAAAAATGCAAGGCCAGTGGTCCTCCGAGTGGAGAGCGATATATCATCTCTGCACAATCTACTGGCGGAGAACCAGTTCCAGTCTTTTTTGTATTTAGTGAAACACGAAAAGTATGAGAAATACAAGCTAAAGGTAAAGGGAGGGGATTTATCATGCAGTAGAAGTGGAGCCACTTTCCTTCACCTCGAGATTTTGCTATGGAGGCTGTTGGATTAAAAAAATAAAAACATTTCACATATCAGACCTGCCTTAGTCATACTGATATCTGCACCTTGATAGAAGTACATGAAAAACCACGAAAGACCACCTCTGCTCCCTGAAGCCACACATATCTGAGGCTTTTGTGTTCTCCTCAGTTGAACGACCATCCAGGTTGGACCTTCACCGCTCTGCATTCAGAGCCCAAGGATCCCCAGAGGATGATGTCATTGATGCAGTCCTCAAATAGCATAAACATAACAAGTACAATGTAAAATGCTGTAGAATAGCAACGGGCTAAGAACGGAGCCTTGGTGCACTCCATTAGAGCGGTGGGAGCACAGTCCTCCGCCAAGCAGCTCATTCCCCTCATAATTAGATTTACACCGTCCACATGGTGATCTGGATCAGCACCAACAGGTTCTACATTTCTATTGGTATCTTTTTACAGCAACCATGAAAAATAAAAGTGAAGTTTATGTTTTTAACTGATTTTTGAATCTGTATATTGAGTTTTGAATGCTAAAATGTAATATTTTTGCGTACCTCCATTCTGTATCCGATCCAGATGTAGAGCTCCCAGGGGGGTGGGGGCCGCCGCCGAACAGCTCCCCCGTGCGGCGTCTTTGCCAAAAAACATTCTGCTCCTGTGCGACTGTGGATTTTCAGGCGCTTGTGCGTATCCTCTATCTTGCGCCCAACCAGAGCTGCCCGTAAATCTGTGAATAAGTGGGTTTACATCGGGTCATATTTGTTTGATTGACAGCTAAAGAAATCCAGGGTTGCTCTGAAGGTAACACCAAATCTAAACAAGATATCTTGTCTCTTTTATTTATGAAGAGCAATGCTTGGATGTGCACCTGAAAACAAAACAGAATCATTTTAGTTGAGGGGGGGGGGGGCAAAAAAGTCATCAACATTCAACAATGGCTCGATGTTTTTATGCATTCAGCACGCAACTTTTTTTTAAAAGACGAGCAGTCAATGTGTAGATAACATATTTTCATGTCCCGGGGCTACAAATCATAGATTAGTCTGGGAAATAAATGAATACAAATAAAAGATGCGCGTTGGACACTTGCAGAAACACAATTTGTTCAGGGCGAGTTGTGATTTGAATAGCTTAGAGAATACAAACCGCCACATGGCTCAGCCTCCACCAAAAACACCACCCATAGGATCAGGAATGACAACGACATCGTTGTTAGGATGATAAATGTATATATATATATATATTAATAGATTTTTAAACGACGATGTCACACTTTGTCCAGCGTCTCATCCAATCAGTGAGAGACACTGACATTTATGTCAAGTCAGTTTAAATGACATTGTAGAAGCGTGTGAAGGGTCAGCGGGAGGATGGGGGGGGAGACGACAAGGGTGGAGGGAACGAGAGGACAAAAGGCAGAGGGGAAGGACAATGGCCAAGTCCACAGACGTCTCTGTTACACCAGGAGGACCCTAAATAAACACGGACACAGGTCATCGGCACTGGGCCCGCCTGGCGTCCCACGGGCGTCCAGGACAGAACGAGCCGAACACGGAGCAGATGAAGGCGACCTTTGACCCGCCTCCTGCAAAGGCAGGAGCGATGGGATCCATCAATCAAACGGGGGGGGGGGCAGTGATCAGGCCCATCAGGACTCGTGGAATGATGAAGTGTAATGTTGCTGAGCAGCCTCATGGGCAAAAAAAAAAAAAAGGCAATATCTCACAGCTCCGTTGACAGATTTCTAAATTCCTGCTGACATCGGGCGGGGGGGGGGGGGGGGGGGGGTTCACAATAGTAATAAAGAATGATGAACGAGGTCAGACTGAGTTCAGTCGAACGGAAGGGAAATATGGGAAACGGCAGCTGCAGCAATTCCCCGAGATCCTCGCCTCGGCTCCGTGAACGCTCACAAGGCCGGAGCAGCTCTGACGTTAACGTCTGCACAAAGAGCCGCCGAAGCGTCCTCTCAGGGCCGCGGCGTGTTCTCTAAGAACTGCACCTTTGACCCTTTGACCCTAATGCTCTTTAAGTTGCATTAACCTTTGCCTATTCCCAGAGAAAGAAGAAGAAGACATTGTGCAAATTAAACATTTGCAGCACCTGCAAGCATCAAAACTTGTGAACCTTCAAAGAAGCGTTCTCAGGTGCGTCACCCGGATCACCGGCTATAAGGGGAGAGAACGACCTGAGAGTAATCTGTTCGTATCTGCAGCGCGGTCTGTCGGTCACGTGTCGGCCTCTGAATGAGCTTCAGAGGGTTCGAATCAAATGTTTTTTTTCTGCTACCGTTGGCAGCCTGGAGCCACGCAAATGGTTTTCCTTTGTCTGGCCTTTGAGATATGGTCTAAGAGCAGCGGCGAGTGGACTTCTGGCACCGAGAGTCAAAAAATCAGCGACTCTTTCCAGAGATGTTTCCTCCGCTTCATCCACGGGGCTGTTCCCATCAATTCCTCTCAGGCTGGAGGTCTGCAGGCGATCCAGGGTCATAAGTGATGCTCTGATGGGAGTGGCATCTCTGAAGGTCTAACCCCCAGGAGGGTGGGGGGGGGGGGGGGTCACAGTTCAAGTTCCTGTGGGGGCAAACCCTGAGGGGGGGGACACAGAACCTATGGAAGTGTACGTCTCCAAAATCAAAGTCCAGTGTCATCGTCGGAATCCGCTCTGGTGACGTGCTGACATTTTGAACTCCTAATTCGGACATTGTTTTTATCACGCCGATCAGCAGCTCTTATTTTTTATTATTTTCTTTACGAGCATTGCCTCAAGCGTTGGCCTGGAACCGCAGCGCAGGTCAACTCCAGTCAGATTTTATCCCGTCTCCTGCTTTTGTTTAAAATGCATTCTAAACCCGACATGGAGAGGAATAGCGTTCTAATCTGATGGAACCTAAACGGAGGCAGATTGAAGGGGAAACTGCTCGCCGGGGCCACCTTGCGGCCGGAAACTGAACTGCACGAAGCTCCCGTGACCTTCGACATCTTAACAGCAACTACAAGTGGAGCAAAATGGGTGGTATATTTTATTTTCATATTTTATGGAATACAAAGCCCAAATCAACCCCCCCCCCCCCCCCCATCAAAGATGAGGAAGAGGAACAGACAGGAAGTTGATTTATGGGCGTAGCGGTGAACACGCCTGCAGTTTAATGTGATATTTCTATAAAAACTAGACCCTCTCTCCTCAGGAAGGAACCCGGTAAAAGTTAGCAGCCTAATCCGGCCGGAGTCGTTGATGAAGCGGTTGTATCCATGACAACGGAACCCAAAATACAATGCAGTGCTTTTTCTTTTGTTGAAAAAATACTTCTTTAAGCCGGTTGTGTACAACGTTGATTCATTTACTGCACACAAGGAACTAAATATTTCCCCACTGTTTTTGGGGGGTGGGGGGTTAGAGAACTTTGACAACAAAAAAAATTAATCCTCATATATACCTGCAGCCACCCCAGATCCAGTAATGGGGGGGGGGGGGGTATTAAAATGGCTTTCAAACATCTGGAGGGCGTTTGACGTAACTAGCAACCGCTCCCGAGTGAATCTGGAACGCCGGAACCAGAACCCGGTTCCCCTCAACCCGGTTCCCCTCAACTGGGACCAGATGACCGAAGGACGCCGAAGCGCCGTCGCCGAGGTTCCGCCAAAAGTCTCCCGACATGTAAAACCACCGACGCGTATAGTGACTAAAAAATAACATTAGTAACATCACTGCCACCAAATCCTTACGCCGCACTGCATGATCAAAGACCGGGGGGGGGGGCGGGGGGGGCGAACGGGTTCCAACCCCCGTCGGACTCAAACGAGGCCTCCGGACGACTAGACGTGAGAAAAACACACCGGCGAACGAGATAACCCAGAACAATAACACACAATCCAAAAGGTGCCGTTTGTGAAGAGAGCCTCGGGGTCGAAGGTGAAAGCGTACGGCTCAGGGAGACGTCCGGGTCTAACGATTTAATCAAATCAAATAGAAATAAAGAGAGAGGAAGAAACAAAGGCGTTCTGTTCAGGAATGATGGCGTTCCGTCTTCAGTCTGCGTCGCTCTGCGGGGGGGCAAACAGGAAGTCCAGTCCTCTTCTCTGATCGCTACCCGCCCCCCCCCCCGGTCCGTTTCTGTTCCGCCGGGCTCCTTCACACCATGTAGGAGTTCTGGTTCTTCAGCTTGTCCAGCTCTTTGCTCTGCTGCCTCAGAAACAGGATCCTGCAGGTGGGGGAGGAAACGGTTAACGGGCGTCGCTCAACCGCTCGGGGGGGGGGGGCGAGCGCCCGGGACTCACCTCTGCTCCCTCAGCGTGGCCTGGATCTCACACACTCGGACCAGAGAACGGAGGTTCTTCATCTCCGTGCAGATCTCAGACATGTACAAGCTGCCCATGTTGTGGATGTCCTCGCGCAGCCGCGCCGCCTGCGGGAGAGACGGGGGGGGACGGGAGGGACGGGGGGGACGGGGCGTCAGGCGAGACGAAGACAAACAGGTTCCGGTCCGCCTGCGCCCGGGGGGGGGAGCGGTACCTGCTTCTCAGTGTTCTCCGAAGGCCATCCTTGGATGTGTCTGATGAGGTTCTCGTCGAAGTGAGCTGCCAGGGCGGGGGTGAAGGAGCCGGGGGCGTCGCCCTGGGTTTGGGCGTGGGGTAGACCGCCACCAGGGGCGTTTGATCCCGTGCACAGAATCTCCTGGCTGGTGGAGGGAGACAAAGATTGTGTGGATCAGCGTAACACCGGCATTAGCGCAGCTTAGCTTAGCGTAGCTTAGCTTAGCTAGCATGGGCCCACGGGCACTTCCTGTCTCTACCTCCTCTGCTGGAGAGTTCTGGGGTCCTCTGGACGCTTCTCGACCGTCTGAGACGAGGGAACCGATCCTTGTTTACCTGACGACATGTTGCCCTGAGGAGACGGGAACAGAAGACGGCGGGAATGAGGACAGACCCTCGACTCGGACCGCCGGGCGTCGCTCTCCCGTTCTGGGCGACTCACTCTCGTTTGTGAGGACGCGACATTCCCGGCGTGCACCAGGAGGGACTTCTGGCTGCTCTGCGGCGTTCCGTTCCGCGGCGAGACGTACGGCCGGGGCGACGACGCGTCGGACGTCAGGGAGACGGGCGACTGATTGGAGTGCGGGGCTGAAACACGGAGACGAGGAAACCTGAATTTAGCTTAGCTTAGCAACAGGCTAAATGAAAAGCCTCCAGTCCGTCTGTAAACCAAGCTGCCCGTCGTCTCATGGCATTTATTGATCTGCAGCATCGTTTGGGAGGAACGGGGAGTTGGTCGGAGAGGGGGGGCGGGGCCAGGGGGGGGGGCTCACCTTGGCTGGAATGCTGAGCAGCCGACAGCAGAGCAGTGATGTTGAACGCAGGTCCAGCAGCGAGGAGCTTATGAAGCACAGACCGCAGGGAAGCTTGGGTAACGGCAGCGGCCAAGACTGGAGGAAGACACGCACGCACACACACACACACACACGCACGCACACACACACACACGCACACACAGGTGAGATAATGAACTCGTGTGTGGCAGGTTCACACTGGACAGCAGGAAGTATCATAAATGACGCCCGGGCTCTAAGATAGGAACATTTTGACACTTTGATCAACAGGAAATCATTGAATGGAAGTCAGCTGGGACGGTCTGAGGAAGAGGAAGAGGAAGAGGAAGAGAAAGAGGAGGAGGAGGAGGAAGCGGCACCTTCGTTGAGCTTCGCCATGTCCATGCTGCCGTTGTTCATCTGCAGCGTGGCCTGAAGCGCCGGGAGGAGCTGGTGCAGGAGGGCCGGGTCCTGCAGCAGCGCCGGGGACGGGGACTGGGCCGACTGGGACGCCTGCCCCGCCGCAGAGGAAGAGGAGGAGAAGGACACGCCGGAGGGGGTGGAGCCTAAAGCGCCGGAGGCGGAGTTCAGGCTCTGAGAGGACGCGGCGGCGGAGGAGGAGGCGGAGGAATGGGCAGCGTTGGGTGCTGCGGATTGGTCCCCTGACGCCGTCTCTGCGGCGACGAGGAGACAAACGCGGCGTCATTTCAAACGCCGCCCGTCGGGGCTCGCGGAGCTTCTCGTCTCTCCGGCCGCTCTTACTTGTTGTGGCTTTGTCCTGCAAGGCCTCCTGTCTGTAATCCATGTCCTTGGGGAAGCTGTTCGCCGCCATCTTGACCGAGTCTTTCTGCCGCTGCTCCCTGAAGCAGATCAAGCAGAGAGCAACGGAGACGGTGAGAAAGACGCGCTCGCCGGCGGCGGCCGCGTGGCGAGGACACGCCTTGCCTCTCCAGCAGGTCCTTGGGCTTCTCCCACTGGGAGACCTCGGTCCGGCAGTTATAGTAGTACTTCTTCCCAGAGGAGCTGATGTGTTCCGTCCAGTCGTCCGCTGGGTCCTGGTGGCGAGAGAGGCCGGTCGAGAGACGTTCAGCAGGACAGGAAAGACGTCAGACGAGACATTCGGCCGCATTTTCATACAATAAAACCTTGTTTGAAAATTTCAGGCACAGATTTGCCCGTAAAGTCGGCTTCGAAAGCGATTCCAAAACGATGTGTCGACCGAATCGACACCAGGAAGTCTTTTCCCATCCAGCTGACTGGCTCTGCTAGCTGTGTTATTAGTGCATGTGCCGATATTCCACACACACACACACACACACACACACACGTGTAGCTACATCATGTCCCGCCTGCCGTTTCTGCAGGACACGCCGAGGGCCTAGAATCGGACCACGCTGGACGCCGTCTTACCCGGTCTGCAGGCTTGCTCTGACTCGCGTGCGGCTCGGCGCCGTGGAAGCTGTTGTTGAGCGGGTTCTCCTGGGGGGAGCCGCTGGTCCCTGCAACGAAGCCGCTTTGTCAAATCATGGGAAATTACACCCCGATCTGCAGCAGGACCGATTCCTGCTGCAACATAGAAACGTTCACGTTTAGCGCGATCTTGCATTTTGAGCTCCGGGAGCCGTCCCGCGGCCCGACGGCAGCGAGGGGGCAAAATAATCCGGAGCTGCGTTTTTGTTCTCCGGCGGTCTCGAGGTTCACGTTTTCATGTTCATGGTTTCAGGGTTATGTTGCGTTTTCACCTGACATTAACTCAGACCCTTTGCGGTGAAACTTTAATCGTCGGCGTGCGTAAAGGCCGTCGGATTCGCGCTCACCATTTTTCCCTTTGACTGCATGAGAGGCTTTAGCCTTGCCATGTCCGGCGGCGTCTCCTTGTCTGCTGACGGGACTCTCGTCCGAGCGCCGCAGCATCTTGTACGGCGGGGTGGGGTCCGCCGAGCCGTCGCGCACCTTGTCGTGACGGTGAAGGCTGCCGGACTGGCTCTTTGGCTGAGATTTATGGGTCTAAAGCGCAACAGAATCACGAGTTGGGGGTCAACTCAAGCTAACACGCACCACACACAAGCTTCACTGATTAACGCAGCGAGAATAACAACCCGAAGACAGAACCGAACTGGCTGCAGGATTCCTCCAGCTTCTTTATAGGCAAGGATTTACTTGAGTTTCAATAATAAATACATTTTTGTGAGACCATCTGTGTAATATTTATAACACTATTCTATACAACCTCAAAAATAAACCTATTGTTGGTAATAGAGTCTACTTTTGTGGATTAAATACAAAATAATCTTTGTGAGCCGGTGTACAAATGTGTAATCCTTTGATATGGATGAGGTTAGAATGACATCAATTTCCGTCTAGAGTCGATATGGATGGAAAATGCTTTTTAATGATTGACAGCATTTAGCTCGCAGCATAACTGGAGTTGGGGTTTGTGAGACCCGATTTATTTATACTACAGCTTGAAAATAGAGATGGTGGAGTTGTTTTAATGTCTTTAAATAATTGGAAGTACACTAAAGTATTCTGTATTTGCACCTCGTTGACATACCTGATAGGATTGGGAATCCCTTCTTTCGGTGCACCTGTAAGAGAATAAAAAAAAAAAAAGCAAATGACTTTACCGTTTAAGCTGCATTCTAATATTTACAACACTTAGCTAGCTACTGTTAGCTAAATTAGCTCGACTCGCCACTTTAGCGACATTTGTCCCCCGCGGACGGGATAACCGATGTTTAAAACACGAGAGAGAGCAAACAGGCCGGGATTTCCTCTTAAATGTTTTAGCTAACGTTTAGCTAAACGAACTACGGGAGAACCCGCAGGTTGGCTAGCCGCAGGTCAACGCTAGCCCGCTGCGGCGAACCCGCGAATAACGAACAGGTTAAACTTTAGCATTCAGAGAAGACATTGTCGTCGTCGTTGTTTTTGTTGTTGTTGTTGTTTACCCATCGCTGACTCTTGTTGGTTTCCTTGCATACATCACCATCAAGGCCGTGGTGATGTATGTGTGTGTGTGTGTGAGGGGGGAACCGCGGCCTCCTGTCTGCTCCGCTTTTACACTTCTCTTTTCTTCAGTTTACTGATATCTAGATTCAGTCTAATCCTGCCGAACAGAGAGCTACAAGCCGCGCACCGAGCACCGAGCATGGCAGAGCGGGTGGTCTTTGTTCAAAACCACCCTCAGTGCATCGTCTGGCATGTAGCTGCTGTTAGCTTAGCTTAACCGACGTAGCTCAGCGGGCGGATGGCAGCAGCTCAGGAGGAAGCGAAGAAGAAGACGTAATGATTAACCAGAAAAGGGATTTCCGGTTTTTACCTTTCAAAATATGTGTTCTTATTGACGAGGATAAAAACAAATATTAAAATTATACCACGATGAAGAAAAAACAAATATGGAAAATAAGGTAAAAGCTGAAGCTCTTTAAATCAGATTATTTATTTGTATTCAATGTCCCAAAATGTATGATTGCAATTGCCAAGCGTTGCTTAAAATTAATGACTCTAAAACAATTTCTGGGCAAAAGGTAAACATTTCAAAATATTCACCAAAAATCTTTTTTCAAAGAACATGTTTTTACAGAAAAAAAGTAAAACCCAGAATATATGGATGAGTCAATAATGTCAAATAAAATATCGTCAAAAGTCAATAAGGTTACAAATAATATTTACGCTTTTATTTTGAAATATGGATCGTAATTTCCTGTGTTAGGCTATTCGCGGTCAGACAGAGCGACATTGACCTTGTCTCCTCCCCCTGCCTTTCTGACGTTTTCGTTTTTTGTGATTTATGTAAATTTACAGATTTTTTTTTAGCACCTGCTAACCACAAATTGAACTAGAATAGTAGAATAATTTCAAGCAAAATTCAGAATAAAGGCTTTATCGCGATACCTAGTAAAGAAATGAGGTGAAAACAGCTCTTGAATATCTTCCTATGCCACTTAATTTCCTTCAGTGTCAAACAGTTGTTGTCAAGTTGTTGTCATGCTTTTTAATTAAAAATTATCTTTAGACAAAGTCAAGCTATGTTCATTAAAGTAAACAGAGAACAGTTCCTATTGCTAAAATACAAGCAAACCAAACAAAACCATGCTGGTGAAAACATCACATCCTCAACAGAGGATATTAAATCAGGGACATTCGTGTGCTAAAGTTATTCCACATGCTCTTTGATTGCTGTATTGATCGTCTGCCAGCTTATTTAGGTCAGACTCGATGGATATCGACTGAATACGAGATAGTTGTTGTTGTTTTCAATCCGGTTACTTCAAATCTACACGGCTTCTCTTTACGAGTGAGTGTTCAAATGCTGCCTGATCTAAACTTAATGGAATAAACAATCTCTGGTGAGTTCAGAAATTTGTTTTTGGTTATGTTACACTTCACATTTCTACCTCAGTCTAGGTATCTTTATATTGTCCTTTATTATTAGCCTAGGTCCATTAGCCAAGCCTAGGTCCTGTTATTTAAGTGCATTTATATCTAATGGATTCTTTTATTTTTTTTATCTACCTGCTTCATTTGACCTTAAACGAATCAAAACCACAATATGAGAGCTGAATTAATTTGAGGAAAGGACGTCCAGTATTTAGTATGAGTTGTTATTTTTTCAGTTTCAATTGAGTTGTACTTAAGAATGCAAGAAAGTTAAAATATAAAAACATAAATGAAAATCATTTCCAAACAGCAGTAATTAATCATTGAGCGATTTCATAATCTACCTGCATAGCCTCCTGAATAGAGGAACGGTGCCTTACTGTGATGCTGAAATCTCTCCTACCAGCATCGGGGGGCAGTAATATCTCATAAGTAGCATCTTTTCCATCGGCTGCCTGATGAGAAATACAATCCCTCCCTCTCTCCACTAACAGCTTCTCCGTTGTCCGTCCTTGGACGATGAAAGCAAAGGGAATCTGGACCAAATCACTGAGTGCGAGCTTACGTGAAGGTCTTTGATATTTGTCATATTTTCCTCTGTTTCGGAGCGAGGAAGATGCTGAACAGAACAGAGGCATGTCTAGAGGAGCAGGTCAACACATTAGCTTGTCTTTTTTTTTTTTCCTTTTCGCCTCTCTTATCCGGATTTTACAGATGAAATAAAATAAACACACACGACTGGGAAAAGGTAGCAACAGGGAATCTTAAAAAAAACAAAACGGACCCAATGGTTGTTATTTCTCTTTCTTTGAGCTCTTGACCTCACCTCGTAACCAGGTGTGTGTGTGTGTGTGTGCGTGTGTGTGTGCGCGTGCGTGTCTCTGCAGGCTGTTCATCAGCGATGTCTCTTGCAGACAGAGAGGAAGACTACAGGTTCCTCCACAGTGTGTTGATGGAGAAGAAGCTTCATCTGCTCTTTAAGGTGAAGCAACAAATATTCATATTCCAGTTTCAGTAGTAAAACCGTTTCCTTAAAAGTCCCGCGTTGGATCAAAAGTAACAAATCGCAACAGTATCCAGATCCGATCCGAATGAAATTCACTGCTGAGATAAAGATTCCCGCTCTACACAATTGTGTCAAATTCCATAAACATCGATCAATTATCAACCGAGATATTGAGGAACAAATATGGAAGCTCCATTGACTGCAATGTTAATGAAAATTTCAAAGTGATCCAGAATCCAGGATCTCTTCCGGATCACCACCGACATTTAATCATCTGTTCCTGGTAACATGAACCAACATTTCCTGAACATTTAATCAAGATCTGTCCCTAACGTTTTGAGTTATGTTGCGAACAGACAGTCAAACCAACGCCGGCGATCACATGACCTCCTTCAAGACGATTCACAAAAATGAGCACGACCTCATTTGAACCTCATGTGTGCAGGTCTTTGCTACTTTGTTCCCTCTGAAACAATGTATCACGTGGCATCATTGTGTTATCTGGATTGCTAACATTGATTTTAATGTATCAATAAGTTTGTTTCTGTGTCCCTGCAAGCGCTCGTCTTCCACTAACTTCATATAACTGCCAGGAATCATTGCTAGAATTAAAGCAGAAGTTGCAGGTGCCTCTTCTCGGCGCAGAAAAAGCTTCATCGTGAGGCCTTTTCCCGACAGATCCACGAGTGCCTGAGGCGCTTTGAGAAGCGAACCCCCGTCGCCGCCCAGCAGCGCGCGGCCTGTCTGGCCTCAGACGTAAGACGCTTCCTCCAAACCTCTCTTGCAGACAAGATTGCTCATCGTAAACGTTTTCCTCTGATGGACGGATGGGTTTCCCCGTCGCACAGGAGCAAGGAGGGGAACACACACACACTCTGAAACGTTGTCTCAGCACGCCTTCACGTCGGTTGAGGGGCGCGTTTTTGACAGCGGAGACGGTTCTGCGTCTCCAAGCCAGGACGACCGAGCCGAGCGGACGGCTGCTAGAGTCGTTTGCGCTTGGCCTGACGTTCCAGGTCGGAGGAATATAATTAAATTCAGATTTGGGATGAAGTGACGGAGAGGACTCTCGCTACGACTGTGACTCTTTCGGGCTTCATATTTCCTTCCCCAGTCATCTCCATTCCTTCGACCCAACCGCCATTCCTGCGCTCCTACTCCATCGCTCTCGTCGTGCCCTTTTGATCGGGTCCCACCTTCATTTCCTGACATTTCCCCGTCCTTGTTCCCGGTAGGAATGTTCTCCTTACACCTTTCTCCCAACTTGACGCTTTCGTTTCTCCTTCTCTCTCCAGCCATAATCAGTCCTTCCCCTTTCTCTCTCCATCTGCTCCCATGCTGTCATTCCCGCCATGTTTCCATTCTGTCTGTCTACGCCTATCCTCTCCATCGCCTTCCATTCACTCGCTCTGCCTCAGATTCGGTTCGACATCCACTCTCTCCGTCTGGCTTAAATCATCGGGACCGACTGGAAGGGCCAAATCCCGGCTCTGCTTCCCCTCAGGGAGGCTTCTGTTTGCCCACAGTGGAAACTAATGACCTTCCTGCGTCGACTCTGGAGTGCGCCATCGACATCTTGAAGCAGTCGAAGTCATTACAGTAATACACTTGACAAGACAAGCGGCTGCACACAGTCACTCGCCGCCGACGGTCCGGGTCGGGCTGTCGTAGCTGTCGCCACAGCTGCCGTTTAGCCTTGAGCGTTCGGGAGACAAAAGATATTGGTAGAATTAAAATGTTAAAAATGTCTTTCATGCTAAATAATCATTTGGGGAATAGAAGCCATCTTTTTATTTTTCACTCCTTCCAGTTGGCGGAGGAGCTGAAACAGCAAAACAGGAAGGATGAAGTTCAAGAACTGCTTGGGCTCTTCTTCCAACCCCACTTTAAGGTGATTTCCTTCCTTTGTGTGACAGCGTTTTATATTAAGCTAGCGTTAATAGCCAGTCAGCTGAGGTTTAGCTCAGGACTACAAATGGAGGGAAGCAGCGAGCCTGACATCTTGGATTTTCCACATGGAACGGCAACTTTCCGTGATTCCTTTGTTTCTCCCGCTGATTAAGTTACGCTACTCGCCCAAAGCGAAGTTTTAAATGCAAAGCTACAGTCCGACTTTGCATTGGGTCGACTTCAGGGGGCCTAGCATAAAAAATAAAGCCCCAACTATAAGAAACTCTGTGACCTTTTCCCTTTTCTGCTGAAAACGAGACAAAAGGATTAACACTACTTTAAATAGAACTTCACCATTAGCTGAATTTAGCATTCGAACAAGTGTGTCTAACAATTCCCTCAAGTTGGACGCACATGGCTAACGACGGACGCTATAACACGTACTCATCGTGCGGTCACGCTTCTTGAGAGCGAAGCCGTTCGCACTTGAAATGGCCCGTGTTTGGTTTCCTACATTCGGCTCTTGTACGTGTCACGCAAATTGGCAAAAATAAATCCAACTGTAAGTTTTATTCGGATTGATTTCACTCATCGTTCGGCCTCTTGAGAGGCGCAGGCATCCATCAACCGTTCAGGCATTGAAGCTAATCTACTCGCTAGTCTATTAGCGTTCGCTTCTCATAGAGGCGCAGACACGCGCACGCACGTTTCCCTATTTTAGATCTGCTGACACTGATTTGTGACACACACACACACACACACACAGTTTTCAGCGAGCCGCAGACCTCGTGTTTGTTGCTTAATGAGGAGCTAACGCCAGCAGAGAACTCACAGGTTTGTTTAAACAGTCTTAATGACCTGTTTGTTCTTGGCCCAGACGCAGGAGCTCACACATACTTACGAGAAACTCTCGCAGTAGTATTCTGTAAACGAAGGTTTTTTTTTTTTTTTTTAAAAGCTGCCTCTGAGCGCGGCCAGACGTTGCTCACGTGTTGGCAGCTCCCGCGCCGAGCGGCCTGTCGATGGACGCGAGGATAACGCGAGGCCTCGGCCGGCCGGCTGGCGGACGAGATGGAGACGATTCTCAGGCGTTCACACCCGCCTCATTCTGTGTAAGGCAGAGAGGAATAAACATTTATCCAAAATAAACCAAGTTCAACATGGAATTGAATGTTTGCAGGCTGAAGAATCTGCTGCTGCTGGCTGCGAGTGCAGAAAGGCTAGCCGAGCTTTCTGGATTTTTTTAATTTTCATTCGTGAGTTAGTCACTTTTAATAAGTTGACGGAGAGCGACCGTATTTTTGTTTCAGGAACTTTTCAACCTGAGCATTTCTGAGTAATGTAAATCTGCATTAACAATATAGAGGTTTGTTGTACAGATGAGCAGTGATTGCGCCGGCATTTGTTTGACACCCGCTTCACAGCCAGCTCACCATTTTCCATTTCGTTTTTTGGGGCGTGCCGCCGCCTTTATCCAGTTCAAAGAGGGACACATTTAGACGATATTCCCTCCGATGGCACATTTGTTCAGGACATTTGGAATCGAGTTAGCAGATTGCCTATCATCACCTGCACTGCATTTCTATTTCCTTTATAGCGTCTCCTGTCTGTCCACGACGCCGTGGCTCAGAGCGACTTCGGGCCCACGCTGCCGCCGGTTCCCGACGACGTGCTGGAGGAGGACGAGGATTCCTTCCAGATTGTCAGTCTGGTCAAAACCAAAGAGCCTCTGGTGGGTAAATATGCTTTGAAAACAACAAAATGCCTTTTCCGGGAGCGGCACGGTGGCGTAGTGGGTAGCGCTGTCGCCTCACAGCAAGAAGGTCCCAGGTTGGAATCCTGGTATGAATCATCACCGAAAGGTTCTAGATTGTTCTTGGTGTCTTTTATACACCAACCATGAAAAGTAAAAGTGAATCAGAGTTGACTGCTGAGCTGCTGCTCGCCGTCTTCATCGGGGATTTGCAGTCACTTCTTCCACATCTGCGTTTCCGTATATCTGCCGTGACGCACGTCAGCTGGGGCATTGTTTTGTGCGTGTTCCTGCGTATTTGCCCGCGCATGTGAACAGCCAAACGCCAAAGCAGGCCTTTAAAGCCGTACCGAGCATGTACAGTAAACGGATCGGGATAACCGCTCTTCTGTTTCTGATGCTCTCTAAATCTTTCCCGAACGTGCCAGGATGATCGGCTTTATTGTTCCAAGTCATCGTCACTTATCTCTGGAAGTTTCCTGGACGGAATGAGCGCGGACTGAAGACTAATCTAAGCACAAAGGGCACATGCCTCCGAAATCCACGGAATTTGTTGTATTAATGATGAAAAAAAAAGGACAGATTTGTTCAATCTTCATCTGGATCAGGATCTCTGATCCTGGGGGGGGGGGGGGGGGGGGGCAGACTTCATTCCAGTGGATCCAGCAATTAATTAGAGGACAGAAACAATGCTTAAGAGTTTGAATTCCTGGCTCCACGTCAGAAGGCCGTCATTTTTCTGTGACCAAGGACCAATAATAAAAAACACACTTTTGTTATCGATCCCAAAACTAGATTGGAGAGGGGGGGGCTGACCTTTCTCTGACATAGTGCCTCTGATTGTTCAGGCATGGTCCTGTTTTCCAGACAACAGGGTTACACCCTGATTGTAGTCAACTACATAAGATGGTCTTTCCATTGCGATTCGCTCCACATCAGTAACATCTGTTGAAAATAATGCTGATTTGGGTAACTTTTTCCAGTTCGTCGTGCGTTACATGAAGGCTGCCGCTTAAACGGTCCCGTCCCGATACAAATAACCTTCACCCGACGTTAAATAAGAAGCCCGTCTGGACTCTAATAAAATCAACATGTTGTTTTCAGTCTCTATTGCTTGACCTCTTTGTCTCCGTGCATCTCCATCCTGAAGGGGGCGACGATCAGGAGGGATCAGTCCACCGGGGCTATTGTTGTGGCGAGGATCATGAGAGGAGGGCCAGCTGACCGAAGTGGTAAGATGAGCGTGCGTTTGAGTTTCCCGCGGGGGTTAATATTATGATAATAGATCTATGTTAGAACAGAAGAACATCTCCACATTCATCTGTTTGAAGGCCTGATCCGTGAAGGAGATGAGCTGAAGGAGGTGAACGGGGTTTCCCTGGAGCACAGGAAGCCGAAGGAGGTGCCGCTGCTTCTGGTTCGTCTGGCCTTTGGTCACATCCTCATTGGACGATCCCGTGTCTTTGATAAAATATACAGCCGCCCCTCGCTATATCGCTGTTCCCTTTGCGCGGATTCATTGTATTGAGTTTCCACTATATCGCTGGGTTTATTTTCCTTATTTCAATGATAAAATAAGCAGCCTAAGAATAATAAAACAGTAATAAGATAGTTAAAAAAATACATTAAAACGCGTATACAGTATTGCAATACAATATACAATACGGTACCGGTGCGGTACGGCACATATTGAACGACATCTGCGTTCAGAAGAGCCGCCCCTACGTGAGATTCTACATGCCGTGCTATTCGCCTTGCTCATCCAGTTAGCATCAGCGTGCGAGTCGTTCGCGTTTTGTGTCGACTGTGCGCTTGTGTTTTCTGCGAAAGTTTCATTAAAGTTTTGAAGAAATCCGACGAAGCAGCCAAAACCACCTACGGTTGCTAAAAAAAAAAAAGTTGCTAAACAAGCTTTGGACTGCTGAGTCACTCTGTAAAAAAAAGAAGCTAGCTAGTTAGTCTTTAGGCTATGCTAAACTAATTGGCTAATACCGTATTGCAAAATATGACTCCGATTGTGACTGTTCCTATGCAGGCTCGCTCTCAGGGAGAAGTTAGCTTCACAGTCATTCCGGCGTCGACAGAAGAAGACATGTCATCTGATAAGAAGGTAAAGTAAATGCACACTTTCGATTCTGTGCATATACGACATTAGCATACAGTCTGGCCTCGCGTAGCAAATCTTCCACCTGGTTCCTTTTACCGCAATGCTGTCATGATACAGCGGCGCACTGTCAAGAACGCACTAACTTCATAGCGTCTTGCATGTTTTTGTGATTTAAATGATTTATCATCTTCCACACATCACATGTGTGGAGCCAACGTGAACAATGAATCCATACACTCCGTGGAAAAGTTCAAGTCCCACAGTCCTCTTTGTTTTAGGAAGCCTTCTAGGCCACTGACAGACGAAATAGAAAGGTTTTCCTTTTGTTAAGGAAAGTCATAATAAAAGGAATTTTATTTTCCTAGCTGTTTGTGCGAGCTCTTTTTGACTACGATCCCAGCGAGGATCCGGCCGTTCCCTGTAAGGACGCAGCTGTAGCCTTTAAGAGGGGCGACGTCCTGCAGGTTGTCAGCATGGAGGACGACACCTGGTGGCAGGCCCGCCACCTGAGGGACGGGGTCCAGCGGGCAGGGCTCATTCCATCGCAAGAGCTCCATGAGAGGTGAACTTTTAGCCCAAAAAAGAAATGAAAAAAAAAGGACTCTTCTAAATATACAAATTGTGATTCAGCCTTGATTTATTCTGCTTTCTTTCAGGAGAGTGGCGCTACAGCGACCCGAAGCCCTGTTCAAACCTCGACCAGTCAAACCGCCAGGTGTGATAAAAATCACACACCTGAAAAGAATTAAAAAAAACTTTTATCACTGCCCAATAAACCTGTCGGAGCTGGTTTAGTGCTGAGCTGAGAGGCGGAAGGGTCATCTGTGGAGGTTCTAGTCGGGGGGTTGGTCCTGGTCATGGTCGGCCCCTGACGCCTTCTAGTTGTACTCAACGCTTTTGTCTTCTCCACATGCTGCACAGAGGAGGAGGAGGAAGGTACCGCCTGTTTGAACGTACCTTCAGCATCTGGTAATTTGCATGATGTGATATACCTGATTACTTTAGGTTCTGGTTTGGGGGGGGGGGGGGGGGGGGGGCAATGAAATTTCTAAAGTCAGGATATCACAGATGTAGAAATAAAACAATTATTAGAATTTCCAGTGTAAAATACCGTCGCTTTAGGGTGAAAACTCCGGAGCAGCTCACGTATCACCCCCTTGTGATTTGCGTTAATTTTCTCACTCTTTCCATTCCTCTCTGTGTTTTTCCAGCGGAGGAGCGTGTTGACTATGGAGCGATATCAGGGATCCGCATCGGTGAGATGCTTGATTTGTTCCATTGATACCGGATGCGACTCGGGCAGAGAAAATCTAACTACGGTAGATCCTAAGACTATTTTCCTAGATCCTAAAACGGACTTCGGGCGGTCTGGGTTGTAAGAGAGGTCATAAATTTATCAGAATGTCGTTGGTTCAATCCTCGGATCCCACTTTGGACCTCATTTGTAAAAATAAAAAAATGCCCGTCCACTTTTCCTCAGAAATGAGTCAAATCTGGAGGAAGAATCTCCCTTGTGGGATCAAAGAAACATCTTCCACAAGAAAACAAGTCAGATATCATGGCCGAGAGCATGTTGAGGAACAGACGAGGATTTGACGCTTACATGCTCTCCGCTCGCCCTCGTTGCATCGCGGGGAATAGAACCGCTTTCTAAGACGCAGTTCTCGGTGAGGTCATCGCTTTAAAAGCCTGTGTAAACAAATGTTTGAACTCTCTGCTCAGAGCGCCGCGTGTTCCATAAAACGGAGCCGAGAGAGGAAATGGTCGGATGTGCTTACAAAGTGAAATTACAGCTGACGTCGGAGAGCGCCTGGCAGCGTCGTCTTAACAGCAGTTAGCGTTCTGAAAGCGTGCAGGCCTGACCGCAGGCGGTACGGCAGGCGCTGGCTGTCAGAACGCCACGAGCTACGCCTGACAGACGGAGACGTTTGCCTGTCGACTGGGATCGCTGCTGCGCCGCGAGTTCCCCCCGAGTGGTGTCGTCCGTTCTGCTTCCTACACACTTACAGTGTTCTTAAATCAGGTGCTTCCAGGTGGAACGCCGAGGGGTATAGGAATACTTCAAATCCCATGAGTCATGGATGTAAATAAAGTTTGGAAAGGGAGCCGAATAGAGTACGTTTAGTGAGATGCCTGTGGTTGGATCACTTGGACGCTTCAGGGACCGTCCCAGGCTTCCATCCTGCACCGGGCCAGCTCTAAAGGTCCCGCTTTTATTTCATCCAGCCGGTTTACGAAGGAGTTTCCGGCTCGGGAGGAAGAGCAATCGGGTCGGCGAATCGGCTCGGTCCAGGAGGTGGAGCGCCGGGGTTCCCCCGACCTACGTGGAGGTGATCCCCTACCGGAGAGACCTCCGGGAAAGAGGCCGTCTGGTCATTCTGGTTGGTACGTATGAGCTCTGCGTCTATTGAAGTCCAAAAAAATGCTCTACGCGGCGCTTATTACACGATAATTACTGTGTAACATGTACAGAATGGAACACGACGGGAGAAAGCGTCGAGGAGATAAAGGGTGAATGGAGGGAAAGGGACGAGAAAATCCCTCGCAATGTCCGCCAAGCGCTCCGCCGTGAACCCAGAACAGCTAAAACACCTTGGATTTAGATTTAGACCGCTTGAATTGGATCTCGCCCCGACTCCGGATTACGTTTTACCGCCTGCTGCTCCTCATCGACTGGAGGTCGGCGCTCAGAATGTAGGGCCTCGTTGGCAGCGAGAGTTATAGACAGGAAAACCAAAGAAACCCGGATTGCTAAAGCAGGAACCGCTGGATCAGGTTCGACCAGGTCGGAAAGCGTGTCTCCAAAAAGTCCCTTTGAAGTGGCCGAAAGTCCTTACGGGTGGGTTTTAGTGTTGAACTCAAGGTCAGGACGGAGCAGGATGACGTTCCTCTACGGCCCGGCTCGGAGACGGCGCTCCGGTCGAGTCTGATGCAACGTGGAGCCGGAGCTCGGTCGGCCTGACTCTCTCTCTCTCTTCCTCCTCTGACGATAAAGACAGACGTGTCGCCAGATCGCTGAGCCCGTTTGATGTTGGGCTTGTTGGGGGGGGGGGCGTTTGTGTTGAGCGACGCTGGGAATGAACGCAGTGTCTTGATCCTCTGTCTCGAGGGCCCGACGGCGTTGGCGTCAACGAGCTGAAGAAGAGGATCCTGATATCCGACCCCGACCGCTACGGCGTCGCCGTGCCGTGTAAGACACTTTCACCTGCCGCGCACGCACACACACACACACACACACACACTCTTAACGCCGCCTCCGGTCCCGTCCTCTTCCAGACACCACCCGTGAGAAGACGAGGCCGGAGGAGGAAGGGGTGGATTATCACTTTGTGTCTCTTCACACGTTCGAGGAGGGCGTCCTCAGTCGCAGGTGCGATTCTTCATCGTTCCCGCAGCCGTCTGGTCTCGGGTTCGACGCCCTCTGTTCCGTCCATCCAGGTTTATAGACTACGGGAGACACAATGGACACTACTACGGAACCAGTCTGGATTCTGTGCGCAGGGCGATGGCGGCGGGGAAGGTGTGCCTCCTGGACATGCACCCGAGTGTGAGTGCCAAAAAAAACCGGATCCGTTCTGGCGCCTCGTACGAACACGGAGCGCCGCTTTAGTCGGGAAAAACATTCCCATCAGACGACTTGCTTGCTTGTTTTCCACGGATCCGTGAGTCGCCGCTGCAGGGTTGAATTTCCGGTACTTCCTGTACTTAGCCCCTCCTTTAAATACGATTGGCAGGCACGGTGCTAGCCTACTGAGATGGCGGGTTAGCATTAGCCAAAAGTCCCGCCTAATGAGGCCCTCCATTCCAAGCCCTCCAAAATGGTTTCGCCCTCTGCCTGCGCGGATCAAGAGCCGATCGATCAGCTGATCGCCTGACCTGGTCTCGCTTCTTCTAACACGTCCTCTTCATCGTGCCTCCCCCCCCCCCCCCCTCTGTCGATGTCACCACCAGAAAATAAAGCACGTGTACACGTTTGAATTCAAACCCTACGTGGTGCTGGTGAAGCCGCCGCGCGTCGAGGAGCTGCGCCTCGCCGGGAGGAGGGCCAAGTTCACCTGCAGCGAGGAGGAGGAGGAGGAGACCTCAGCCAGGAATGTTTTGGTAAGAAGCGGAACGCGCCCGTTACACGTGGGACACCAGGCGCTTGATCCCCGTCATGTAAGCCCAACAATCTGGCTCGTGGATCACCGCTTTACCCCCCCCCCCCCCCCCCCCTGGGGTCAAACGCCTGCGTGGCATCCAGTGGCATCCCCCCCCCCCCCCCCATGTGGCGTGGGTTCCTTAGCAACAGTGGAACGCTCCTTCTGGTCATCCCGCCTTTATGTCTAATCATCCGTCTCTTCCAGGACATGATCGACTCGGCTGAAACCATGGAGGACGAGTGCGGCCACTTGCTCGACAAGGTGATTGTCAGCGGAGACGTCGCCGTGGCGTTCGGGGAGCTGAAGGCGGACCTCCGGAGAGTCGAGGCGGCAGACGTCCGGTGGATTCCCGCCGAGTGGGTTCGCTCCTCTCCCGGAAAGACTCGGGAGGAGCGGCGGCCGCTCGGGCGACTGGACGCGAGCGCCGAAGCCGCTTTCGCAGGAACGGAGCTTCGTTTTGCAGCTTGAATTTTTGTCATATTTAAAATGTTTTTCAGTTTGTAAACAAGCCCCGCCCCCCCCCCCCCGGTCGTGATGACCACGATTTTCCACGCCGTCCCAGAGTGTTCACCGAGTTAAACCAACGGGCCCTCGTCCGTCTCGTCCCCAGGTTGTCTGCTGGCATCTGGCTGAAATAAAAAGCCGGGAAACGCTCCAGAGCTTGTGGCCGAGTGTAATCCGCCGCCGCCGCCGCCAAGTCACAAACATCAGCATGTAATTACTCTGACAGCTGCTGCACTCCGATCGACTGTAATGCACACCAGAGCAATATTATTAGTAGCAGTCAGCGGGGACGGCTCGCCAACGGCGTGCCGGACAAAATACTGACACGAGAAAGATAACAGTCAATTAGCCGGCGCGCGGAGGAGGAGGGAAACGTTTTACGACTGCACGGCTTGTTATTGGACGAACGTCGGACGAGGAGCGCCGACGCTTTACCCAGAGTGTATCTTATTTTACTGTAACGGGAGAAACGTGGCTGTCGAGCGTTTTATTATTGATCCAAGCACCCGAAGCTCGGAATCAACTCAATTACGGCCCACGAGTTCTTTAAAAGAAAACACGTTTCGACAATAAAAGAACGTTTCTGCTGCAAGCTGCTAAATTTCATTCGGGGCTGCATTCCACTCCGTTCGCGGCGTTGCCCTCCTCTTTTTGTGTGTGTGTGTGTGTGTGTGTGGTTGCCGTGCTCAATTGAGTGTGAAGGAGTGTTAATGTGTCTATTGCGTCGTGTTTGGGGGGGAAGAGGTGATGGTAATGGCTTCCACGGGACCGGGGGGGCCGGTGCAGACGTACAGAGAGAACGCTACCGCCGGGCTCTGCGGCCTGAATCCGGCGTGGATTCAGGCAAACACACTTTGCCTCCGCCAAGCAGCTTGCCTAACGGGGGGGGGGGTGCTTCGGCTCCAGGTGTTTTTCAGCTTGGAAACCGCTGGAACTCGTCCTCCCCGCCGCCGCCACCGCTGCTTTCAATACGTTTACCGGCTCAACAAGTGCCGCTCGGATTTTAGCCACGACCTCGAATAAAAGCTTCATCGGCATGCAGGAAAGCACGTTTTGAAGAAAAACATTTGATGTTTGGCGCAGTGGTAAGCACTGTTGCCTCACAGCAAGACGGTCGCAGGTTCGTCTCCGGCTTGTGGCCATTCTGTGAGGAGTTTGCATGTTCTCCCCGTGCCTGCGTGGGTTCTCTCCGGGTTCTCCGGCTTCCTCCCACCTCCAAAGACATGCAGCCTAGGCTGATTGGTGACACTAAATTGCCCGTAGGTGTGAGTGTGTGTGTGGCTGATTGTCTGTCTCTGTGTTGCCCTGCGATGAACTGGCGGCTTGTCCAGGGTGTCCCCTGCCTCTCGCCCATTGACTGCTGGGATTGGCTCCAGCTTGGCCCGCGACCCGACAGCGGATTAAGCGGTTAGAAAATGAACATGAACATTTGATGTTTGCTTAAAGATGATTCCGTCAGGATCGTGCGTGGAAATGACATTACAGCAGATCCAAACAGCTTTACATGAGAGCGTCTGGATGTCAGGAGGAAAAACACACGCGGGCCTGAACCGCAGTCTTCAGATCCCCCCCCCCCCCCCCCATGCCCACATGTTGTCATAGTCACACTAATGGGGGACACTTAAGCTGCAGGACCCCCGGTTTTAGGATTCTTCACGGCACGTGTTGCTCCGAAACGGAGACGAACATCGGCTGCAGATATTTCTGAGGCTTGAATCCGACATGCATCCCGCCAAAAGACATCCATCAGCAGCGAAATGTGCACCGCTGCCATCCTGCCTCCTGAAACGCACTCGGACCCGGCAGGATTCGCCGTCCGGCACCGTCCGGCGGTTTATCCGGTTAGTAGCAACCGTGTAATTACAACCCTGGTAAAACATTAGTATCATTTGCTGACATGATTTTTGGTTGGAATCCTGTGCCTCATGTAGAAAATATGAAAGCGTGTGGAATGGCTCAGTACGACCCCCCCCCCCCCCAATAAAAAATACATCTGTCTAATATATCTGATGACCGCCTTTGCTGATATTCTTACATGTGTAATAGGTTTTTTTTTTACATTCTGGGGCGCTGCTCTGAGCCCGTCCTCCTCTCCGGCGCAGCGATTGGACGACGGGCCAGCCAATGGGAGGAGGAGGAGCCAGCCGGTTATTTGAACTCTCCTCACACGGGCTCAACTAAACCAGACAGCATCCTCGGACTCTTCAAACATTACGTCTGTGTTCAAGTCGCCGTGAGCGCAGACAGGAGGAGGAGAAGTCGTTTTTTAATTTACCTTTTCATCACCGAGGATGGAAACCGGCCGCTTCCTTTCACATCTGGAAGTCCTGTGATGCACACCTGTCGAAGACGAGGGTTCAACAGATGAAGACGATGGCTGCGGCGGCGGCGGCGTCCGATGCGCTGCTTGGTTTGGAAGGCAACAGGAGAGCGGAGGAGCGTGGAGACTGTCCTCAGAGCGGGGAGAAGACGGACCTGCTGCGATGTCGGGATGAAACCAGAAGCAGCTCTGCCATGAAGTACAGACGATACGGGTACGTCTGAGATTAAATTAGAATCTAATCTGACGCTAATTTATTCTGGAATGATCGTTTACTTTGCATTAACGGTTGACACGGACGCTTAAGACTTCGATGTCTCTGAATTCCATCTGGCGCCTTCTCCTTCGTCCAGGTCGCGTCCGGGCGGGGTCAAAGTTCGCCACAAGAGACAGGTGCTGCAGGACATGGCCCGCCCGCTCAAACATTGGCTGTACAAACACAGAGACAACCCGTACCCGACCAAAACCGAGAAGGTCCTGCTGGCTCTGGGCTCGCGCATGACACTGGTGCAGGTGAGGAAACGGGGCGACGCCGCGAGCGCGGCGACGGCGGGAACGAGACTAACGAGGTCCCGCCATGTGAAGGTTTCGAACTGGTTCGCCAACGCCCGGCGGCGGCTGAAGAACACCGTGAGGCAGCCGGACCTGAGCTGGGCCCTGAGGATCAAGCTGTACAACCAGTACGTCCAGGGCAACGCCGAGCGGCTGAGCGTGTGCAGCGACGCCGCCGACTCGGACGGTACGGGACGCTCGCTCCTCAATCCTCGCTGGATTTAGGTCCCGTATCCCATTCAGAGCGTCTCCTGGGGGGTAACGCAACGCAACGGGTGACAGCCGTGTTTCCTTTGCTGCAGACGACGAGCGGCCCGGGCGAACGGCCGCCGGTCCGTCGCGCTTCGGCGACTCGCCTCACGACAACGGCCTCCAGAAACGGGGCAGCGTCCTCGCCATGGCGGACGACGGCGCGTCGCCTCCGTCCAAGTACAAGAGCGGCCTGCTTAACCGGTATCTGAACGACACCCTGCGACACATGATGGCGGCGGAGGCCGGCGGCGCGGCCTCGGCCCGCGGGAGGAGGAGGAGCCACTTTGAGTCGTTCAGCTCCAACGAGTCCGACCGAGACGTCGTCTCGCCGGCGCCTTCCTTTGAAAGCGAGGCCAACATCGTCTACCAAATGGGTGAGCAGCGTTTGTCGCAGCGTTGAAGGCGACGGGGATGGCGTGGGCGAGAAAAGAGGTGAAAATGAAATCATGAAAGGTAGAAATAAAAATAAAACAAGCCCCCAGGGTGGAGAGCGAGCGGAGACTTCCACTCCATCGCTGGCCGTCCGCCCGCAGCCGTCAAGAGAGGATCGATTAGAAAGTTTATGGGAAATTTGGGAGGGAGTTTGACACCCGGGGGGAGGGGGGGCTGCCCTTTGAGGTCTGCGGGGAGCGCGGCGCATTGACAGACCTCAAATCTACGACAGCAGGCAAACATTACGAATAAAAGCCTCGCGCAGAGCGGCGAAATCCCTCATTTGAACATTTGGACGGCGGCTGCCGCTGAACCGCAGATTTCATTTCCATCTCGCAGAATGGGCCGTTTTGTTCCGCCGTGGTGGAAATGTCCGGTCCCGTCTCGTCTCAAGGACAATTACAGAGTGTCTGAGACTTTATTCCTCCCCGGGTGACAAGTCCAAAGCTCCGCCAAACGCAGGAGTTTAGCGATCGGCGGCGAGGACGGCGAGGAGCGATTGCATTTGGGTTTTAGGCCAAGTATCCTGACGCACGCACGCACGCACGCGCACACACACACACACACACGTGCTTTGAAGGCTTGGATGTGATGATGATGAAATTTACACGCATCTTCGGAGATTAAATTAGAATTTCATACGTATGAAAATATTATGAACAATTTCATTGTTTTTTTAAAGTCTCATTCCGGGGCAACGCTCGACTTAAAGCCCCCCCGTGTGTATAAAAACGACTCTCTTAGAGTAACGTTATATCCTACACATTACTGTCACACACAAAAACAAAAAAATGAATCACATACATTTTAACATACAGCCTTAACAGAAAAGAAGCATTCAAACAGAGTTGGGTCATTATCGGGGGCCTTGCGGACTACAAAAGATGTATTTGTTTCATCATCACCCTGCTGCCAGGTACAGGAGTCTGTTGAAACTACATGATTAGATTTTGCTGGGACCCAGTAGATCAATTCTGAGAGAAGCGCCTCAGTGATTTGGGCCTACTGTGGGCCCTGATCTCATATCTGAACTTGAAACTTAAAAAAAAAAAAAAGGCAAGTTTTAAAAACCTTTTATATCGTTTTACAACCACTTTCCTGGCAGATATTAAATCAGGTCCCAGCCTAAAGTCATTCTGTTGAAATCTTTATTATTTGTGACACGGCTTAATGTATCTGGGAAACTGGGTTTAACCTCAAGCCGGCCTGCAGACTGTTTATTTAATATTAACAAGATGCACGGAGAGCCAAGGTGGATCGGTTCCCCCATTATGTCATTGCACCTAAAAGCAGCAGCGCTGTGATTGGCTGACGGACCTAATGCAACTCGTTGATAATAAAAACCTGTAGCCGTAGAAAATGGGATGTAGCAGCGTGAAAGGAGCTGGTATTTACCCAAAACGTGCATCTTTTACTCCCGAACAATTAGCCGTGAGCTCTGACCGAACTAGATAGAGCCAAACACAATATCCAAGAAGCAGCCAGCAGCTTTATTACCCTCATAAACGGGTTTGGTAATTGATTATTGCTCCAAATGTGGGACCCACCGGAGGTAAATCAATGTTTTTATGCAATAAATAAAGAAAACAGAGTTTTATCTTGGCAAAGCACAGGAACGTTCAGGGACATGTGAAAAAGCGTGAAAAAAGGCCAAATGATTTACAATCAATAAGCAGCTCCTCTTGGCTGCAGCCCGGCTAACGAAATCAGAGACAGGTGAATGAAAAACTTTGTTTCACAGCGCGCCTCGAATGTTCCAGTCTATTACTCTCTAAAGAAAAGTCCCGACGGGCTTCCATCTACTCCGCTGAAAAAAGAAAAGAAAAGGCACCGCTCCAAATCTTAACTGGAAAATGTGTTCAACGTATCGTGCAACAAAACCGCAGGCAATAAAACGTTCCTCCAACATCTTACTTATCCTGCCGCTGCTTCTGAAACGGATCACGTCATCCAAGACCATTTCCAGGGCATTCTGAAACAGCCCCCCCCCCCCCAAACCGACACCATTTACTCAGAGGACAATCGTCTCGACCGATTCCTGACGGTGACTTTCTCTCCTCTCTTGCAGATACCATAGACTACACTTCAACCAAACGCCACAGGTAATAAATAATTCATTGATCAATCTGCATTCAAAAATCAGCCGTTTGCGCTTTTCAACTTTCAGCAACTTGAAAAGTGATTACCGTTTATAATCCATCGTGGAAGCTGGAATGGATCTGCCTGCGATTAGCTCACGTTTGTTGTTTTTTTGTTTTTTTAGCAATCAAAAAGTTTCAGGGAAGAGGTATTGCTCATGTATCTGATTTCCTTCCATGTCTTTGCAGGGAGCGGCAGAGGCGGGTCCATCAGGGCTGGCGGGAGATCCACGCCGCCGTGGCTCTGACCAGCCTGGCCCAGGGGCAGAGCTGCGCGCCGGGCCTCGTCCGAGAGCCGCCCTTCTCGCTTACGAGGACCTGCACGGCAGACGGGATGCGCGCCGCGGGACCCGCCGCTCGCACCAGCCGCATAATCCAGAGGTCGTCTCACATCTCCGAGGTCCAGACTGTGAACGTCGCCCTGGCAAAAGGCGTCTAAAAAAACGGGCATCTGGTCCGAGCACATCGGCCCGCACCGGAAAACCAGATGCTCGAGTGCCTCTCGGGGTCCAGGACGGCTCGTAGAGCCCCGATTCATTCGTAACGCTGATGAACTCGGACATTTTTAAATCACTTTTCTTTCTTTCTTTTTTTTACGTTGGAAAATGGAAAAACTGAGCTACGACAGTCGAGCATTTCCTGCTGCTGCTTCTCCGTGTTCGTTATATTAACTTCCACGACACCGGATTCTCATCCGAAGGTGCCGTTTGACAGCCTCCATCTGCATAAAAAACCAGCGTGAAAACCTTTTCCTGCTCCACACCGACTGAGGATAAAGTCCGAGATTCTGAAGGGCTTCAGCCGGGCCGGTTCACACGAAGCATCTATAATCAATATTGTTGTTATCCATAGATTGAACGAACACAAACCAAACCCTGACATCACTCGTGTTCGGTTCATCCCCCCCCCCCAGAGACGTGACTTCGCCGAGCGGGAAAACACTCCTTAGAATAAAAACGATGCCCGAGCGTCACTTGTTTACGCCGTTTGAACGCAACACCCGAGTGAAATCGCAGGAATTTCCTGACCTCAGCATCGAGGTCGGCTGCCAAAAACAAATGTTAAGTGGAAAGGGGGGGGGAGCCTCGGGAGGATGTCTGGTACCCCGTCTCCATCCGAGGACGTCCTGACACCAAACATAAGCTTGTAATCACACTCTGTCTTCTGAGACCATTGAACAGAATATGATTCACTGGATCTTTCCACTCGCTTCCCAGCTCTGGCCTCCGTGTTTTGTTTTGTTTTTTGACATTTTTCAAAGAATATTTTCACTCTGGCATGTAGATCAGACTCGTCATCAACAAAGTATTATGGAAAGAGCACCTCACTCCCATTTCCACTGCGAACCTGCTTTTGATTAGGCCGGGCTTCTCGCCGTGGAAACCAAATGGAAGTTCTCAAACGGTCATTAAACAATAAATAGTCTTGAGGTTGTCATTTATTTCTGTCTGGATCAATACAGATGCTACCAGAACGAATGTCATTGGATGTTAAGGCAGATCATCAATGTAGCATATTGCTAAATATGATTCAAATATTTTAAAAAAAACAGTTACAACAGGTCAGCATGAATCTAAAGGGGAAGAAGAACTGAACTGAACAGAAACACGTTACACAAAGTCGTGGCGTGATCAATGAGTCGACGGAATATTACAAAGGAAACGGGGAATGAAGACGACAAGGTCGAGAAGACGGGCGAAGAAACGAACGGCCAACGCTGCAGAGATCCTGGGGAGACTCAGGCGTCACGGAGCGTCGGTGCCGATTAGAATTCATCATTTGGAATAAAGATTTCACAAGCCGTTAGCCGTTAGCCGTTAGCTGCGGCCCAGGCGCCGGTTCACGTTCTCGGCGATGCGCTGCTAACCTGCTGCCGATGACGTGAATTCAAACCAGACTCGCAGCTGGCAGCGTTGCTTCAATTTAAAATACTCTTCATCATCATCATCATCAGACAGAGCGTTTCCACATCGCCCTTTCATCGCTACTGGAAACGAAGGTGTGACGGATGACGGTCGAACAGGAAGTGTGCAAACGGCAAAGTTCTTTCCATCAACAGAACTACTTGAACCTACTTTTATTTTAAGCTCTCCTCCTCCCTCACTTTATCGCTTCTCCTTTAGTGTTTCTGGTCCGAAGTCATTCCAATCAGGTCGGCGCGCTTTGGTTCTGGTCCGGTTTCAGGGTACGGAGCAGTATCCTCCGCATCTGGCCCCGCCCTGCTGCTGGTCCCCCAGACGGAGCCTCTGACCCTGGTTCTCGCTCTCCCACAGCCCCGGGGTCTGGAGGATCTTCTCCACAAGCTCCTCAAAGGCACACTGGACACCATCTTTGGTCTTTGCGCTGGCCTCTGTGCAGGGATTTAACAAAAAAAAAAACATGGAATCAGTTTTTGGTTTTAAACAAGGGAGCGTTCATAAAAAGCTTTTAAATAAAAAAAAATAACACGCTGTAAAACTAATCATAGGGATTTTATTTTTATTTTTTTACAAAACATGACGTGTTAAGTATGAAACGACTTAATTTAAGAAGCAGATGCCGTCCGGCGGCATGAAGACATCCCAGCAGCGGATCGAATCCACAACATCTTCCCTCCCAACCCTTCATTTAGCCGTTTTTTTAAAATGGAAACTCCACAGAAATGTTAACCTAATTTCCCAGAAAGGGGCAGATTAGGCACGAGAATCAGGAACACGTGTGGACGGGGATCTGATAAATGGAAGCCGTTGCTAGATTTCAATCATAATGCACTTCTTCTGGAGAAGACGCCGACGAATACCAACGCTGTAAAACAAATATTTAAAAAAAACACAACAAATCCAAAGCTGAACGCAGGACAGCGGCGATCCCGATCCAACCGCCGCGCTGGCTCGGGTCCATTTTAATGACGGCGACTCACATTTCATGGCTGCGCTGGTTTAAACGACCATGTCTGAATACGTGTGATTCCGTTCCAACAAAGAAAACAAGAAGAAAAAAAAAAGATACCCACCAATAAAAAGCATCGAATGTTTCCGAGCAAATTTCAGCCCCTCGTTTCTGTCGACTTCACGGTCATCCTGAAAACAGACAAGCGGGAACAGATAAAGTGCCGCGACATCCTGCCCCACGGCGAGTATATTTAATACGCCGTTATAGGATCGCTGGTATTTGATGAGCTACAGTCCACCAAATAAACAGCTGGAAGTCAAACTGGCAGACTTACCTTATCTATTTTGTTCCCGACAAGCATTTTGACGATGTCGTTACGCGTCGTGTAAGTCTCCAGCTCGTTCAGCCAGTTGTCCAGCTTCGCGAAAGTCTCGCGCCTTGTGACATCGTAAACTGCCAGAACGGTGCGGACAGAAAGGAACGAGTTAAAAGGAGCATCGGATGGACAGCTACACACCCTCCTTTCATGTGAAAGACAAACCGAAGAATAGGACGCGTTGAAATGAACGCGTTTCATACCAAGTGTGACGCCCTGTGCACCTCTGTAGTAGCTCGGTGTCAAGGTGCGAAACCGCTCCTGTCCAGCCGTGTCCTGCAAAGGAAGAGACGCTGACTGTGAGTGGGAGCAGAGGACGCCGTGATGACAGACGTTTTGGATACAGGTACACTGGAAACGGCCAAACATCTGTACTCGCCTCGTGATTATTAGGAAGGAGACCTAAGATAATTTTATTATCAATTTAAAATGGCGAGAAAGTTCAAAACATTAATGCAGACGTCTGTTTCTCTGCTCGTCCCGCCTGAGCTCTCGTTACACGCTTCGTGTTGATAAAATGGATAAAGTCTGCAAGGGGTTAGATTATTATTAGATTATGACCTCAGTTTTTAGCATGGGCTGCTTTGGGTTGTTGTAGTTGTTTTTAAGTACCATGTCGCCATCTTGTGGAAGAATCCTGTAGTTCATGATGTTTTTTCTTTTCTTTTAGGACAACACAAATAGAGAATGACCTCGTTGCTCCACTTACCCATATGGCGAGCTTTGCGCTGTTCCCGTCTATTGAAAGCGTCTTTACTTTGAAATCCACACCTGATCAGGCGCGAGAAAGAGAAAAGAGTCCCATCAGCTATTTGAACAGTAGCTTCCGTGTGCGTGTAAATGTTCGTGCGTGCGTGCGTGTGCGTGAGACCTATTGTCGCTGTCTGGTCCGGATCAAACGTATCGTCTGTGAACCTCAGGAGGAGACTGCAAATGAAAGCAGAACAACAAGAGCGTTAGCATAGCATACAGTTGTGATGTTGACAAGAGGATAAAACATTATTAATAGAGCAAAAAAGTTCTCCAGCTGTCCATGTGACGTCACCTTGTTTACAGGAAGTGTTTGAGCTAATCTGGTACGGAGTGACACTGCGACAACGCTAGCAAGCAAGCGTTAGCAACAGCTGCTACATTATCTTACGCAACCAGGAGAACGTCAACATAGCCGACATGCTAGCTAGAGTGCTAACGCAAACGCACACGAACCTGGACTTCCCGACTCCGCTTTCGCCAATTATCAACAGCTTCAGGGTCGTCAGCACGTCTTCATCCATAATCCACAGAGAGTTTGGCCTGAATTCCCCCCGAAGACGCGTTAACCGAGAAGACGGGCGAGTTTTGAGAGAGACACCCGGCTAGCCGCTCTGGAGACAGCCCGAGCCTTTGTGCGTCACTTCCGCGCGACGTCACGCAGGTCGCCAAATATATTACGTAAAGAATATACACATATTAGATTAGTCATGTTTATATTTTATCTGTACTGTATGTTCATTATATCAAACTTATAAATAAAATATGTGTCATAATAAAAAAATAAAACATTACATCAGCAATAATGAGGCCAAACAGATGAGTCAAGATGATAATGATCATAATACATTATTCATATATTATAGGATACCACACGATAAACAATAACAATAAAACACACCTTCATAGATATATTGATAGTGTAAGGTCCTTACATTGTGAATGTATGTAAATTACATTTTTCTTTACATTTTCACCTCCTACTAATAGAAGATCTTCTTTCTGTTCTGCATGTTTTTAGATACTTATCCCAACTTTGCTTTTTGTTGCTGTTGTTTTTTTTTTTTTTTGGAATGCAGACATCGTCATAAAATGAGTCTCGTTTTTCTTTCAGTGAATGATTCCAAATTATTTAGTTAATTCGATCAGAATTTAGGTTTGATTTTGTGTTTCCTCACTGTTTGATGAGCTGACATGATATAAACCAGTCAGCTGCCCCCCCCCCCCCCCCCCCCCTCACCTCACCTGCTGATGCAGCTGGAATCTGATCTCTCTGTTTCCATGAGAACAAAGGCTTCCTCACTGCAGCAACACAAACAGCTGCTGAACAAAGGTGGCCGTGTTTCCAGAACTCCGAGTTCCCATAAATCCCGGCAGCGAGCAGCTCCGAGCGGTTTGACCCAAGGACCTGCTGATCGTCATGCCTCTGCCCCGACGCCGCTCATCCGTCCTGGGACAGCTGTCCTCGGAGCGCCCAACCAGTGCACCCAGCGGGCGGATTGGCACGACCACCACCGCCGGCCCCCGTGGAGTCCATGTAGGCTCCGCTCCTCCGATGGGCGGGACCTCCTGCTTGGGGACGCGGGTTTCTCGGCGAGCTCTGGGCATTAGCAGCGTGTTCCTCCAGGGAATGAGGAGCAGCGTTGCTCCCGTGGTTCCCAGGGCTGGAGAGCGGGCGGCGAATCACTGCGGGGGCCTGAACAGCTGTCTGATGGAGTACCGGGACAAAGTCCAAGCACTGGAGCAGCTGAACCAACAGCTGGAGGAACAAATAAGACTGAGTCTGGACTGCAAAGTGAACAGGGCGGGAGAATGGGGGGCCCTTAGGAGGGACTGGGAGGACGTCTACAGACAGGTGAGGACGGTCTCCCGTTCCCATTCAAACAGCATCTCTGGTCTTCAATGAGGGATGGGGGCGTGGCCCCACTGTCTCCTAATCCTCTGTTCCATTCACAACCACCTAGAGGAGGAAGACCGTCGCACATCCAGATGTGTGTGATAGATCTAGCGATCGATAGCCGATGGAATAATCAATTGCTAGTGAAGAAGAGATCCGCCGTAAAAAAAGCTGTGTGCGTGTGTGTGTGTGCGTTTTGTGCAGGTAAGCCTCGCCATCTTGGATAACGCCCGTCTGATGCTGCAGACGGAGAACATTCAGGCCAATGCCGAGGACTTCAAGGAGAGGTCAGAGGTCACGCTTGCTGATTATAGATTCTGTAGCAGTTTAATGTTTTAGTATTAGAGGCTGTGAGTTGAACATCTCTACATGATATCAGCATTAGCCGAGGAGGAGGAGGAGGAGGAGGAGGAGGTAACAGCTACCTCCACCCCGCAGGTACGAGAACGAGCAGCCCTTCAGGAAGGCGGTGGAGGAGGAGATCAGCTCTCTGTACAAAGTGATCGACGACGCCGGCCTGACGAAGGCCGAACTCGAGGAGGAGCTGGAGAACATGAGGGCCGAGCTGCGCAATCTGGAGCTCCATCACGAACAGGTGACGGCGAATTTTAAAGCCTTCATCGTAAGTAAATGGGGAAATCCGGAATTTTTGGAATCCAGAGGGGTATCCGGATCACTCTCAAAGTTTAACGGGAACCAAGTTAGACCAAGACACATTTTCAGATTTGTTTTAATCAAGATCCATCCAGCAGTTTTTCTGAGATCCTGCTAACAAACAGTCAAACAATCCCCTTGGCGGAGGTAAACGTGAGGCCGTGACGCGTCTACTTCCTGTCCCCGCAGGACGTCCGGGTCCTCTACAATCAAATGGCAGGACGGGAGGTGGACGAGCCAGACGCTCCCATAGAGACCAGTCTGGATCAGATCCTGGCCTCCATCAGGAGCCACTGGGAGAGGGTGACGGAGAGAAACCGAGCCGAGGCAGAAAGCTACCTGGAGTGTAAGGTGAGGCCGTCTCACCTGAGAGGGGGGGGGGGGCATCCGGGTGAGTGTCGGGCCGTCCCTGAACATGTTCGATGGCTGCAGGAGGCTCAGTGCGTGAGCGGCACACTGAGCCCCGAGGAGGAGCAGATGGAGGCGCTGAAGGCCGAGTGCCACGAAACCGGCTGTAAGATCCAGAGCCTGCAGGCCGAGACGGAATCCATCAGAGCGCTGGTGAGACTGCTGCAGCGGTCGGGAAGCTAACCGGCCACCAGGCCGACCTCTGAGAGTCACCGCGGCTCGCGTCGTCCTGCAGAAACGAGGCCTGGAGAGCTCCCTGGGAGACGCCCGGCACTGGCACGGCCTGGAGCTGCAGAACCTGGGCTCGGTGGTGGTCAAGCTGGAGGCGGAGCTGGCCGACATCCGCGGCGAGATCGACCAGCAGCGCCACGACTACGACACGTTGCTGGGCAACAAGCAGCGTCTGGAGCAGGAGATCGGCCTGTACCACGGCATCCTGGACGGCGAGGAGAGTCGCCTCCAGACCGGCGAGATTGTGTGAGTCTCCGCAGGACGCCATCGGCCGAAGCCAAGTCATTACGGGGTTAACGCTTTTACCTCTCCAGGTGTCCGGGTGTGCATTCAGAGCCTGAGGGGGCGGCCAGCGGTTCTGCTCCTCCGGACACCGGGACGGAGGCTGCAGGACCTCCAGGTCCAGATCAGTGACCCGAGGGGAGGACCCGAGGAGCAGACGGGAGTCCAGCAGACTTTGTGGAGGGTCAGAGGTCACGTGATGAATTCTGATGTGATGAGTTGGACTCGAGAAATCTTTAAGCAAACACCAAACCTGAAACATTCGAACTGTGGAGGATCCTGGTTGCGGCATGAAATCAAAATGATTCAACGTTTAAAGCGAGAAATTATTATTATTATTATTATGAGGGTTAAACACGAAACGGCGCGTTTGTCTCAGTCGGGCTGGGAGATGCTGAATGATCAGGCCTCCGTGTTCCCACAGAAACACGCCTGTCCTGAACGCAGCACGAGAGACTTCTACCAGGAAGTCACATGACCAGTGTGACCTGAATGCAACAATTAGCTACAGATCGATTCACAAAGGGAGTGTGTGGAAACCTCAAATAAATCACCACCGTGGGAAAACCAAAGAAAAAACACGTCTGATTTCACGGGTTCTGATCCAGAGTGTCATTAAAGCAAAGTTACATTTGAATGTTTGTGGGTTTTATTTCTAATCAGATTAAGACATCGACATTTTGGAAATTAAAGCATTTTAGTCCTTTTATGGGACATAATATATATATATGAATGTTGCTGTTTTTTTACATCTTGTATGGATCCCAGGAAGAATAGTTTTAACAACAACAAGGAAGATGATCCCAAAAAAACAAGTCTTCATCAGTCAGGCCACCTGCCTGCAGAAACAGGCATCGCTTTAATGATGCACAAATCAACAGTAAAATAATAGACGTGACGTGTAGCTGTTGCAAGGAGGACAGCTCGGTGGCATTTTGCATTTTTCATTTAAGTTACCGAATATTTAGATTGCAATTTGAATCTTTAAGGAAAATGGAGATTTCAGATTTCAGATTTACTTGCCGGAAAAACAACGGGAGAAATCCCAAGAACTCGACGCAACACGTCTGCTTTAGTCAGCAGACGGCATTCCGTATTCCGAAACAAACATCTGTGGGGGGGGGCGGGGGGGACAGAAAACGCTAGAAAGTTCCCAGCTGGAGGATCTGAAGCAACATAAAAATAAAAATCATTTAAATAATCAAAACAAAATGATCAATCTGTTTAAATAAATACTGATTATATATTAGTAATTCATTATCATTTGACATTCTATTGTGTAATTTAAAAACACATTCACTCACAATAATGATTACACTACCGTTGACGGACTGAGGCGAGTCTCTATGCCGGCTGAAACTGATCAATATCTAATCATGAGGACATCAAAGCAAGAGTCTGAACGGGACGCCTGTAGGGGGCGCTGGAGGACCCCCCCCCCCCCCCCCTCCGACTATCAGACTCTTTAATTAGAGACAAACGATAAAACTCAGCCAAAGAAATCAGATCAGAGTGGTCATCCCGTTCTCCTGTGAGCAGCTTTGTGTGAGGTGACGTCCTATTGGTCAGTTCAATCAAGTATCAAATCAATCCACGACGCTAGCCGCTAGCCTCAGCAGGCTAGCTCTTTAGTCTTTACCCACAACTCCAAAAGGCCGGCATCGGCGTGCCGATCTGAGCCAAGCCGCGTACCGAAGAAGCTTATGGAACGTTAGCAGAGGGCGCCGCCCCCCCCCGTCCCCGTCCCCGCCTGCATTTATCAATCCTCAACTTCCCGTGGGAGGAGTTAGGCGGGCTGCAGCGGGATGCAGCCGACGCCGACGCCCCCCTCGTGGCAGACCAGCGAGGGCATGAACGTCCAGCGGTTGGTGTCGGGGTTGAACGTCTCCACGGAGCTCAGGTTGGACTGTCCGTCGTAGCCGCCCACGGCGTACAGGCGCCCCGACGTCGGCACCAGGGACACTCGGCTGCGTCTCGTGTTCATGGCGACCAGGACGCTCCACTGTCCCGACGCCGAGCTGAAGACCTCGGCGCCGCTCAGGAACCCGGAGCCATCGTAGCCGCCCGCCACGTACATGTGACTGCCCAGAGCCGCCGCGCCGTGGCGACAGCGCTTGTTCATCATGGCCGCCGCAGGATGCCACCGGTCGGTGTGGTGATTGTAGTACTCCACCTGCAGGATGGGAGGGGGGCGTGACGTGCGAAACGCTTATCGGTGCGATTGCAACAGCCCGGGCGCACGCGTCAATCGATAACACGCGAATACGCGTCGGCGGCGATCGGGTACGAAACTGACCGTGTTGAAAATCTGTAAACCATCATGGCCGCCAGAGACGAAGATCCGCCCGTCGAACACCGTCACGCCCGCGGCGCTGCGGCTCGCGCTCATCTCCGTGACGACAACCCACCTGCAGCAAAGGTTGGTCGCACACGCAAACGTGAGCTAACGGCAGCTAATCGCCAGCTAGCGACAGCCAGGCGAGCGCTTACCTGTCGTTCTCCGGGGAGTAACGCTCCACGGAATTTAGAGACGATTTCCCGTCATAGCCGCCACAAACGTAGATGTGCCCGTCGACCACGACCGTTCCCATGGCGCTGCGGGGGGGGGGGGGGGGACAACACGAGTTAGCAATCCTCCACGTGATCACTGGATTAATCAATACTGATCAGTATGAATTAGAATAGATTATTGTCGGTCAATCTTTATCCGCTTTGAATTTCAGTCTGTTTTTCTGTTTTTTATAAACTGACCCCACAATGCATTTATTTATTTATTAGTAATAATCAGTATTGATCGGTGATATTCACCTGCGCTGGCTGTTCATGCTCGACACGCGTGCCCAGCTGTCCATCTCCGGGTTGTAAACCTCCACTGTGCTGAGGCGCGATTGGCCATCGTAGCCACCAATGGCATACAGCAGCCCGTTAACGACAGCCACGCCCACTCGGCTGCGAGCCGTCCTCATTGGCTGGCAGCGCTCCCAGAAGTTTCCGATTGGATCGAAGACTTCGACCACGTTTAGCGAGTCCCCTGAAAAAGTAGAGGCTGAGGTCAGGACCGATCGATTATCAATAATGAGAGGAAACGATGCAATTTAGAAATTTCCACAATAAAAGTATTGTCATTTTAGGGGGATTTTCACAATAAATGTCGCATCATAGACAGAGATTTTCACATTAAGTGTGTCAAAACTACAACTTGGCATTGTTTGGAGTTTAACAAATTATTTTTTTCCACAAAATAAAAAATGTATTTAAGGCCTTTAAACAAGCCATTCTGTAAATAATGTCTCCTAAATTATAGACGAGCCAATCCGCAGACATCCAACGTCAATATTTGTATCCGAAACATCCGGAAGCAATTCTTCAGGTCGAACCGGTTTGCTGCGTCGCTGCGGAGAACAAAATAAACGTAACGTTCCGCGCGCTGGCTCGGGGGGGGTGGGGGTGGGGGGGGGTTGGGTTCAGGGGCGTTACATGCCTGAGCTGTTGAGTCCCCCCACAGCATAGATGAGTCCCGAGATGGACGTACAGCACCTCTGCCTGGTCTTAAAGGTGGGAAGGTGAGGACGACGCTCTGGCATCAGGTGAAAGTCTTTGGCTTCGTCCACCAGATCCCTGAGGACGCAGAGCGGAGAGACCGTCCAGTCAGAGGACGAGACAGAACGAACATCGCCCATCGTCTTCAGGTTGAACTCGGCGACATCGGCGCCCGCACGAACGCCACGCGCCGCCGCCGCCGTCGTCGCCGTCGGCGTCTCACCTGCATTTATGGCAGCATCGGACGAGTTCGTCCTGCTGGACGCGGTCGGACAGGAACTGCGGTCGACAGAGAGGAAGTCGAATCTTCGACAGCAGCTCCGGCAGGAGAGACTCCCTGCGGTCCCGGTCGTGGTGGACCCAAGTCAGGACGGCCTCGAACACCTGCGCAGGTAGAAGCGTCCAACTCAAACGACGCCTCGATCACAGAGGAAGCAAGGGAAGCTAACGGTGGCTAACGTCCCCCCCATCGCACCTGCTCTTCTGCTTTGACGTTGAGCTCGTCGCAGCCGACCAGCTCCAGGACGTCCTCCGTCCTCAGAGACAGAAACTCGTCCGACGCCGAAACGTCCACGAAGTGCTGATGGATGAAGCCGTTGGCCGCGTCGTAGAGAGTCGTGCACATCATCGTCTCCGCGAACTGACGCACGCCCAGACAGTTCTTGGGGTGTAACCTGGGAGACGGGCGGAGAGGCGGGACATCAGTCCCCGAGCTTACGCCCACGTCCGATTGGACAAGTCAAACCGATCAATGATTCGCCGTCGACCAATCGGAGCGGACCGAGCGACTCGCCTCTCCTGCAGGAAGGAGCAGCACGCGTCTTTAACGTTCTGCAGCTGCAGGAAGCTCGAGCCAATCAGAAGAGACTGGACGTTCTGCTGGTCGATGGCAACATGGCCGTTGTACGCAAAGTTGATGAGAGCCTCCAGAGCGCTGCGAGGGAAAAAAAAAACAAAAAAAGGCACTGGTTGGACTGGGAGGAACTGGGAGTAGCTGGTTTTACAGGTGTGCTCCTGTAGACGCCACGCCTTCACCTGGGATCCATGCCCTGCATCAGGATCTCGTCCTGTTTACACTCCACCATGTCGTTGGTGAACATGGCGTGGAAATACGGGATCGAAGCCGCCAGGACGATTCGGTGAGCGCTGAATTTATGATCCCCGACCTGCGGAGAGAGGAAACGCCTGAACGCAGGTAGACAGACAGACAGACAGACAGACCGACAGACATGTACACACGCAGGTAGACAGAGAGGTAGACAGACGGGTAGACCGACAGGTAGACCGACAGGTAGACCGACAGGTAGACCGACAGGTAGACAGACGGGTACACACACAGATACACAGACAGGTACACACGCAGGTAGACAGACAGGCAGACAGACAGACAGGTAGACAGAGAGGTAGACCGACAGACATGTACACACGCAGGTAAACAGAGAGGTAGACCGACAGATAGACAGACTGGTGGACAGACTGGTGGACAGACAGGTAGACAGACAGGTAGACAGACAGGTAGACAGACTGGTGGACAGACTGGTGGACAGACTGGTGGACAGACTGGTGGACAGACTGGTGGACAGACTGGTGGACAGACAGGTAGACAGACAGGTAGACAGACTGGTGGACAGACTGGTGGACAGACTGGTGGACAGACAGGTAGACAGACAGACAGACAGACTGGTGGACAGACTGGTGGACAGCGACTCGGGTTCGGCTCGACCTACTGACCGTTTCATCTTCGAAACTACTGACAAAACAAAATGACCTTTAAAGACACGCGAAACACGCGAATGTCAAGCCGCCGGTCGCCATGACAACCAGCTGCACGAGTACCTCAGGTGTGTCCGGCAGGTCAGAAGCTAGCCGTTAGCCTTTGATGCATCTCGTCACTGCCTGCGACGTCACAAACTAGCCTAAAGCCGTTCTGTAATCTCGTGTTGTTAATCCGCCGTTAGCATGTCAATAGCTTCCACACAGCTAGCTCAGTCACGCTGCTAGCAGGCTAGCACGCCGAACTTCAGCCGTCGTGCTTCGGTCGGGTTTACCTTGAGCGTGACGTCACAGAGCTTCCCCTGACGTCGAACCTCCTCCATGACGACATAGCCTCGCGTCGGCAGGTCGTGCACTGAGAAATGAACTAAATCCTCGAGCTCTTCGCAGAGAACGTCTCCCATCGTCAGCAGCAGCGGCGCGGAGTGATCCGCCGTGCCGCCGGACGAGGTTGGTTATCGTGACGTCACGGCAGCATCCGGTTTCGGCCTTCATATTAAGAGACGGCACGATTATGGCATTAAACTCACATTTATTTACCTTTTTTCTGGAAGCAGTGTTTATTTTACACTTATAAGGGATTATCATTCTCAAAATGTAACATGTTTTGATGTTTGTTGATTTCCTCCGGGTAGCATGTACAAATACTACAAATAAATATTAACAAATATTAAGACTCATCACTTCCACTCCATTTAAACTTCATACCCAAGAGTCAAGATCTGTATTGTGAGTTTAGTGATTCAATATTAGGTTTGGGTGAAATTAATAAATTAACTATTTTTTGAAACAATAATTTAAGTAATTTTTTTTCATGTTTGAATAATGAGGCGACCTTTTTAAAATAAAACCCTAGAATGACTTTCCAGTAGATAAACGATTAGACAGAAGGACAGAGCGCCATCAGCCAATCAAACAGCAGCTCAGGACAAATAGACACGATACTTGTATTTTTAAAAAAAAGGAGTTTTATTCACACAGGTCTGACACTTGAATGCACCGTCAACTTCCGGACCTTGAAGATCAAACGCTTCCACAGTGTGAAAGTGAAGAAAGCATCGTGAAGAAGTGTTTCTGTGTGTTATTGAGTTTCTGCGGAAAGCAATAAATCTCCAAATCTTCCTTTCATCCAGTTCTGGTCAAGAACTTACAAATTAATATACAAATTAATCCATTCACAAGGCCCGTTCTACATCCAGTGTATGCGGTTCTGGCCTCGGTATGGGGAGGTTGGATTTAGAGCGATGGTAGAACACATCCATTCAACAGAATTTATTTAGGAACGTTACACAGTGTTCCACGCTGCGACAGAGTTCTCGACGGAACGTCCACAAACCTTCTCAATAATGGCAGATTTACAAACCTTTTAAATAAACGTCTGTATGTGGGTGTTCAGTCATCCATAAGAAGGTTCTAGAGAGGCCTCCCTCCAGAGCTCTAGCGGGCCACCGGTTCCTCCGAGCCTTCCTCTTTTTCTCCCCGATCCTGGTTCCAGTCCTTCAGACCCTCCGGCAACGTCGTGTCCTCGTCAAAGCTTCCAGTCCCCGCCACGAAGTCCTCGTACGTCGACTTCTCAGCAAATGGACGTTGGCCCAGAAGCTCCACCATGTCGCTCTTATCGAGAACCTCGTTCTCGAGCAGCCGCAGCGCCACCTGCAGGACAGTCACGGGAAGCGAGTGGCGTGAACGGCATGGCTGATTTGGAGCAAGGGTTTCACACACAAGCCTTGATTCTATGGTTCAAAACCAGAGAAAGGTCCGGTATCTTCTCACACTCGCAGCAAAGACGGCCCATTGGGTTCTCCGATCGGTACTTGGAACCGGCACCGACCGACCCGTGACGTTTAAAATCTTTGAACGGTTACCTTCTCCACCTCCGCCTTCTTCTCGCTCAGCAGCTGGTAGGTTCTCTGATAAGCCTCGCTGATGAGGGTCCGGACCTCGCCGTCGATGAGGCGGGCGGTCGCCTCGCTGTACGGTTTCTCTAGGACCATCTCACCCTGCCGGGGCAAGTCGAAGGACACCTGACCCACCTTCTCATTCATCCCAAACTGAACGATCTGCAGCAGGACAGCCACAGAGTTAGACGGGGGCGGGGACACACACACACACACACACACAAAGGAATGCTGAAATATTGACGTCTCACCTGTGCGTAGGCGCTCTGGGTGACCTTTCGGAGGTCATCCTGAGCTCCGGTGGTTATTCGCCCGAAGAAGATCTCCTCCGAGGCACGGCCTCCTAGAGTCATACACATCCGGTCCAGCAGCTGCTCTCTGGTGTACAAGTACTGCTCTTTGGGCAAGTACTGGGCGTAGCCCAGACCCTTCCCCCTCGGGATGATGGACACCTGCGCAGGGCAGAAACAACGCCACGTCAATGACGCAGCACTACCTTTGTGACATTTAAACTTGGACTGCGAATCGTCCACCACCTTCAGCAGAGGATCGGCGTGCTCCAGGAACCACCCGGCGATGGCGTGGCCCGCCTCGTGATACGCCACCGTCTTCTTTTCCTCCGGCTGCAGGATATGGGTCTTTTTTTCGAGCCCTCCAGCACAAACACGGAAGAGATTTTCCCATAAACAGGCTCCGGGGCGTATAAACATCGAGTAAAAGCATATAGATGTTTGCAGAATACTTTACTGATCCCAGAGCTGCTACGCGTTTAACCGTTTAACCACTGTGTTTCAAAACCTCCTCCCTCTTTCCTGGATTCCATCCCGACCACTCTACCCTTTTGTCAGCACTTCTCTATTAGACTTGTTTAATCTGCCTTTATTAACACGTTGAAGATGAATCCTTCACATACAACAAAATGAGTCATGGAGTTCCTCAGGGTTCTGTACTGGGACCATTGTCTCTCCCTCTCTCCCCGTAAGAATCAGGCACATTGTGTTCCCTTAACGGTGAGATACCAACATGTCTTAAAGAAGGCGTCGTAACCCCGCCCCCTGCCCATCTGAGACTAGGATACGCCACATTCCGGGGTTACCAAGGCTGGTTCTCTCACCTACGATTACTCTCTCGATGGCTTGCTCAAAGTGTTTCTGGTTGATGGCATCTGAAAGGTGGCGAGCGGCTATCAGAGCGGCCTCGTTACAAACGTTTGCGATGTCGGCACCTGAGGGAAAGCGGACAGAAGTCTCTCAGATAGACGCCGCAGTCTGAAGTCACGGTTGATTGGTGAAAGGCTAAATGCCTACCTGAGAATCCAGGCGTAAGGGCGGCCATCTTTCTGGCCAGATTGTCTTTGTCCATAGTGGCGTCCAACTTCAGAGGACGAAGGTGGACTTTAAAGATGGATGCTCGACCTTTAATGTCAGGAGGACCTGACGCCGAAAAAAAGGCAGTGAATACCGATACAAAGCTTTTCCTTTTCAAACATATCGCATTTTCCTGAAGCTAAAACACACAGAAATCAAACTCACCGATATAGATTTGCCTGTCAAAGCGTCCCGGTCTCATCAGAGCCGGGTCCAGGATGTCGGGTCTGTTGGTTCCTGCTAGGATCACAACATTGGTCACTGTGTTGAACCCTGGAAGAAAAAAAAAATCGTCAAAAGTGAAGAGAACATTATCAATTTGCTAGATTCGGGGTGTCCCCCCCCCCCCCTCATACGACTCCTGTTACTCACCGTCCATCTCTACCAGAAGCTGGTTCAGAGTGTTCTCCTGCTCGCTCTGTCCTCCATAGTTTCCACGTCCCCGTTTCCGCCCCACGGCGTCAATCTCATCAATGAAGAGGATGCAGGGGGCGTTGTTTCTCGCCATGACAAACAGATCCCTGACCTGCCCAGAAAAAAAATAAATAAATAAAAAAAGACACCAGCATGAGGTCAAAGACTCTTCTCATTGGCCTCCAAGTCACAGAAACGTCTGCAGATTAACCTGAAGGAACCTGTCTTGTAGCTTAGCAACATGAACCATGATGCATCATGGGTGCCCAACGTTCTTACGAGTGTTCCTCACCCTTGCGGGGCCGACGCCCACAAACATCTCCAGGAACTCGGAGCCGTTAACGGTGATGAAGGGGACGTTGGCCTCGCCGGCCGTCGCTTTGGCCAGCAGAGTCTTTCCTGTTCCCGGAGGGCCGGTCAAGATGGCTCCCTACGCGGGCGACAAACAGTCAACACAAAAATACACACAGACACACAAATTGGCAACCCGAGGCTCCCGTCACCTGGCTGGGACCCTCTGCCTCACCTTGGGGATCTTGGCGCCCAGGTTTTCGTACTGTTTGGGGTTCTTCAGAAAGTTGACGAACTCCATGATCTCCAGCTTGGCCTCCTCGCAGCCGGCGACATCTTTGAACTTGATGTCAATCTTGTCTTTAAGGAGCTTCGCGGTCGTCTCGCCGACACTGAAGAGCCCGCCTATTCCACGGCCGGCGCGGCCGGTCACTTGCTTGGACAGCCGCATCATAATGACGAACGCCGCTATTACGCCCAGCAAGGGGAGCCAGCTCATGAGAATCATGCTACAGAAAGAACGATCGTTAGCGGCAGGGTCAATAGTGCACGGGGAGTTTAAGGGGGGGCCGTTATTCCTCACCCATTGCCGTCGGAGGAATAAAGCACCGGCAGATGGTTCTCCGGCTCGATCCCGAGCTCATTGTGGGCAGTCTCCAAGTTTCTTTCAAACGTTTCCACACTCCCGATGTTGAACCAAACGTACTGCTGCAGTGCAAAAAAACCCCACAATGAGCCCCCCTCCCTTGTTGAAATTACCCCTCTGGAGATTAATAAAGTTAAAATAAATAGCACAAAGAATCCTGGAACAACAAGCTGCTTTGCTTTGCACAGATTTATGAATTACAAATGGAGAACTTGAATACGACAGAAATACAGCAGGACGTAAAAATGAAACTCACCCCTTCCATCTTCCCGGGTAGGAAAACGACTTTGACGTGACGCTTGTTGACCACGTTCAGCCGTGCCACCTGATGGATGAAACGCGGACAGTCGTCCCGTTAGACACGGCATCGATGTGGGAGAACGCCCAATTCGAAATGCCAGGACGCGTCACAGCCACGGAAACAGGATCCGTCCAGGTGTCGTCCCTCACCGTTCCCGAGGACAGGTAGACGTTGACGAAATCCTTCCAGGTGATCTCTCGTCCTACGTCCCGGAAGAAGTACGTGTGAATGGCAGCTATCCAGAAGACTGTTGACATCAAAAACGCCATCCGGAAAGTGTTGTCATCCCAGGGAATGTCACCCTGAAACCAAACAGACGAGAGATCAGATCGGTAAAAGGCGACCCCCCCCCCCCCCCCCGGACCAGGTGAACCGTTTCTCCATCCGCACCAACCTTCTGCAGACGACTGTACCAGTCTCGATTGCCACCTCGCCCACCTCGCCCACCTCCCCCTCCGCCACCTCCACTTCCTCCATTTCCTGCTGACTGTCCGGAGGGTTTCTGGGCAGGTGTCTCATCTAGACATTTATAGAAATGCATATTTTCAAATAACTTTCAAATTTTTTGTTATTATCTTGCAACATTTCTGCCACATGATTTGGGTGAGAAAGCGGGTCAGCAAAAGTCATCAGACGAGAGCAGGCGGGAGCAGACGGGAGCAGACGGGAGCAGACGGGAGCAGACGGGAGCAGACGGGAGCAGACGGGAGCAGACGGGAGCAGACGGGAGCAGACGGGAGCAGACGGGAGCAGACGGGAGCAGACGGGAGCAGACCGGAGCAGACGAGAACAGACGAGAGCAGACGGGAGCAGATGAGAGCAGACGAGAGCAGACGGGAGCAGACGGGAGCAGACGGGAGCAGACGGGAGCAGACGGGAGCAGACGGGAGCAGACGGGAGCAGACGGGAGCAGACGAGAGCAGACGAGAGCAGACGGGAGCAGACGTCAGTGGACGTTTAGGGTGTTTCTACCTTTGGGTGCGTCTGTCTCTTTGGGTTTTGGAGTTTTTTGACTTTGTGGAAAATATTTCTCAAAACCTGAAACACAAGACAAAAACGTGACACGCGACTTACGGGAAACATTTCTATTTCCGTACTTACATTACCAAACTCTAATGGCAGCGCCTCAGCTTTAAACAGAGTCTAAACTTCACCCCAACACCAGTCGGAACCTCAGCCTAAAGCTCTTCCTATACTTGAATGTGAAGATCGGTTAAAGCATCAGGAGAGGCCTCGACCCAAACCTCAGCGTCCTGACGGTTCCGTACCTGGAGGAGGTCGGAAGCTCAGCCTCCTGCACGCTCTCTGCAGGTCTGTCAGCAGGCTCCGCCCAGTCTCCACCTGCCCCACTCTGCTCGAACACGTCACCTGACCACCAGGACACAGCAGCCGGCCAATCAAACAGCTTATTTCAATTCGTATTTATTTATTTTTTGAGACAGACGTCATTGCAGGGTCAGTCTCCTCTCCTCACAGCTGCAGTTAAACGAGAAACAGCTGCGTCATCAGTTCTGTTTGTGAACAGGATTATGACATCATCAGATTTACTTATGACATCATCAGATTCACTTCAGGAGAATGCCTTTATGTTTTACTTCGTTTTCCAAATGCAGTAAATATCGCATTGCAGCCATGTTTCATATTCAGACTATGCTTAGTGACTGTCGAGACAGAAGCGGGGACAAAACGCAAAAACCTCGCAGCTCCTGGAGACATTTTCTTTTCTTTTTAATGTCGGTTCAGGTCAAGAGTGAAGGGCATACAACTATTCAATTGTGTGTTTTTACGTAAACACAAAACGCTTTGCTGCTGCTGCTGCGTTCCACCGCAGTCACATAAACTAAAATGCATTCATTGTTTTTTTCTACTGCTTCTTTCGTCCCGTCTCTCCCTCGGTAACGCAACGAACACACACACCGGAGCGATGCGGCAGGCCTGTCGCTCAGACGCAGAAGCCGTCCGGTTGTTACAGATAGCATGTTAGCACGTTAGCACCTACCAGCCGGGCCGCACCGTCGAACCTCAGCAGCCGGATCATGTTCCTGCAGCCGGCGGACAACAGCAGGTAGCGGTGAGCCATCCTCTCCAAACAATGGACCCGAAAGGAGCAGCCTTAAACGCGACTCAGGGTCACTTATTGGGTTCCGTAAACGCACTTGGCCACCATATTGCCCCCTACACACTCTCTCTCTTCTATGTTGCCAGATCTCTCTATTAAAAAGAAGCAAACACGTCTTTAAAGTTTACGACGTTGATAGAAATTCAACAAACAAAGAATAAGACAAACTGGCCAAATAACAGTATCAAAGTGTTTGTAATTCTGCTGCTGACCGACCGCAGTTTCATTGTTACGAGGTGCAAACACGAAGGCGTTCTTCACAACCAAGTACACATTGCATCTAAATGGCGGACATGGCAACACATTTCTTCTTCTGCGTGTTTGATGTACTTTGTTGTTTTACTGCCCTCAATAGGATGAGGCCATTTTTTTCTCTCTTCTAAAAACATTTTATTTATCAAATTATTGTTGAATGTTAACAGAGGAAAACACGCCATGGCTATCATACAAAATAATTTCGGACTAAAAAGAAAAAGAAAATGTGACGAAACGACGCGCGTGACCCAAAACAAAATCCAAGTGACGTCATAACCGTAGAAGAAGAAGAGCGGAAGACAACAGCGGCGGAGATCTGTTTACCCGGAATGACATTTGATAAAACTCTAACGTTTCGGGCTTGACTTCTTTACTATTTACTATCTGGCGGCTAACTTTCCGCCAGATGAACGCACTGGAGCGTTAGCGCCTTTAGCTTTTCCGCGATGCTAACTTTGTGACGTATTTGTGACGTTCCTTGAATAGGCAAACCCAGACCAGTAGCCATGCAGTTCTGTGAAAAGGTACGGTAACCTTCGGATTTCTTATTCGATCTCACACAAAACGGTCTGATCTTAAATCCAAAATTAATATAAGACAAGCCTTAAGTTAGAAATGTACCTGGATCACAGGTATATGAGAGGAAATTATCCTTCCGGTTGTTGTTGTTGTTCCACCTTCAGCAGCAGCAACTGAACTCTGTGATAAAGTGTTGCTCAATCTTTGCCATTGTTTTCAGATTCATGAATGATCCTGTTTGCAGTGCGTTTCCCCTTGATGCCACGGTGATGTCACGGTGATGGCGGCGGTGATGCGGCGGTACCGTGACATCAGTCCCGTCACTCTGCACCTGGAGGGAGGTGCCGTGACGTCGAGTCTCTACTGTGAGGAGGCGGGGGGTCTGTCGGGGGAGCTGGTGGAGTCTTTTCTGGTGGAGCTGTATCGCTGTAAACTCTGTCAGTTCACCTGCCGTCTGAAGGCCTCCGTCAGCAGCCACCTGCTGCTCGAGCATCGCCCCCCCACCTTGACTTACCTGGGGGAGGCTGACGAATCGGGTGGGAATGAGGACAGGGAGGAGGCGGTGCTCCAACGGGAGGCGTGCCCCTATCGGCTCGATTTGAACGGCCAGTCAAAGCAGAGCGATGAGGATGAAGAGTTCCTGTTGTACAACATGCTGGACAACATTAGCCCGCCCGCCTGTGACATCGGCGGCGAGGGGGGGCTGCAGGTTGCACACACTTGTGAGGTAACAACCCTGGTACACACACACGTACACACAAAGACGCACACGAAGTGTCCTGTTAAACCAGGAGGAGTGAGACCTCCTCTGGGTTAAAGTATCCTGTTAAACCAGCAGGAGTGAGACCTCCTCTGGGTTAAAGTATCCTGTTAAACCAGCAGGAGTGAGACCTCCTCTGGGTTAAAGTATCCTGTTAAACCAGAAGGAGTGAGACCTCCTCTTGTCTGAATGAACTCCGTTTTGTCGACGCCCCCACAGCGATGCTGATGTCATTGTTGATTCACTTTTCAACCCTGTAGGTGAGCACACTCTTCGTGGAGGAAAACTCCATCTTCCCGCTGAAGGGGGGCCCAGTGGACCTCTCCTGTCACATTGAGCCCCCCACCACCCAGGAGGAGTTGGCTCAGTCCGCTCACCTCATGACTTTGGGACTGTGTCGCATCTCCAACACAAAACCGCCCCCTGCCCCTCCCTCCAAACCGACGTGCCCCTCCTCTGGAGACCGCCCTCCCCCGACCGACAGCCTGAAGCCAAAGGGGGCTGACGGCGATCGGCCCGGGACGGCCCCCGGTGAACGGGGGCTGCCGTGTCTCCTGTGTCCTCTGACGCTGCCGTCCCAGCGCCTGCTGAGCGTCCACGTCCGGAGCCACCGGGCTGCCGGCGGGTTCAGCTGCGTCTGCTGCAGCTGGACGGCCGACAGCTGGGAACAGCTGCAGCCGCACTGGAGGAGTCACTGCAGGAGGAGGAGGAGGAGGAGGAGGAGGAAGAGGGAGGACCAGATACAGGAGAAGAGGACAACGCTCAAACAGTCACATCGTGGGCGTCTCCACCGCAGCGGCCAATCAGGTGAGGCGACCTTCGGGCGCCAGTGGGGAATTATGAAACAACGACGACGATGACGGGATGGTCGCTTCTTCCAGGGAGTTGGAGGAGCCGCCTGATTGGACGAGCAGGAGGAAGGAAGGAGGAAGAGCGCGGAGACAGGTGGGCGACTGAAACGGACACTTTTTCATCTGGAAAATAAGCGTTTAATTCCACAAAGTGACCCTCAGCGTGTCAAATTAAATGTCAAAAGACATTCTAGCTACTGTATTTAGAAACGATCGTCATCACAGTTCTCAACCGTCGTGCATTTTGATTGGCTCCCAGTCCGACCAGTCGACCCGGCTCCTGTTCGCCGGAGATGAGGCAGGAGGAAGAAAAGGAGGAAGAGGAGGAGGCCGGCTTCTGCTGCTCTCTGTGTCACAGGTGACCCACGTTACCCAGGCGCCTGCCGCAGGCCTCTGATTGGTCACTGAGGCCGCGACGTTTTTCCTCTCCTCAGGATGTTCTCCAGCAAGCTGACGCTGAGACGTCACCTGGGCGTCCACGGAGGGGAGAAGCCCTTCACCTGTCCTCACTGTCCGTACAGCAGCAGACTGAAGGCCTCGCTGCTGCAGCACCTGAGGACACACACAGGTAGCCAGGAGGACGCGCCTGACGACACACACACACACACACACAGAGGAAGCAAATATACTGACTGTGTGCTGTGTGAATCTTCAGGTGAGAAGCCGTACAGGTGCGCCGAGTGTCCGTATGCTTCCATAGATCGCAGCTCCCTGCTGAGACACAGCAGGACTCACAGTCAGGAGAAACCCTACAAGTGTCAACGCTGTGACTACAGCAGGTGACGTTTGAAAACACACACCTGTCTGCTTCCTGCTGATGACGTCATCGGTGACATCGGCATGTTTTAGTTTGCTGTGGGGGCGGGGCGCCTTTCTTTAATCATTTGTACAACAGTTTTCATGTGCTCAGCCTTTTTGTCGCAGTGAGCGGGAATCACATCGCGTTTCCCAGTCGAGTAATTTGATGTCCCATTTTCTGACTCCGCCCCCCCCCCCCTCCACCTGTTTGGCGTCACGTCATTTTAAGTTCGATTTGATTGGCTACCTTCTGTCTCAGTATCCCAATTTCCCTGTCTCAGCATCCAGAAGAAGAGTTTGGACCTCCACGCTCGCCGTCATCACACCGGGGAGGCGTTTCCTTGCCAACAGTGCAAATACTCAAGTCCGGACCGCCACCTGCTGCTGAGACACGTCCGCAGAAACCACGCCCCTCCCAGCAAGTCACACTGTGACCTCACGGGTGATCGGGCACTTTGATTGGACTGACAATGTTTGCAATAGTTGTTGTTGTTTTTTTAATAAAGGGAAAAAAATGAAGTTTAAACATGAATAGTTTTCGTTTTTTGTTTAAACGAACTCGAAACGATCGAACACGAGAACCCCAATAAGGGAAAATTGATTTTCCTGCCATCATCGTGTCTAATATAAAGGAAGAAGAAGAAGAAGAAGAAGAGCGCCCTCTAGGTGAACCTACTTCCGTTGGTGCAGTGGCAATGGACTGTCTGCGTTGTTAATAAAGTTTCATTGGATTGAACGTTAATCCAGTAGATTAGCTGTGTGTGCACTCTGTTGGGTTGCAGATTATCTTTGTGTGTTAAGCAGTCAACATGTCGGCCGTGAGGATCAGCGTCCTGTCAGGTACGTCTCCCAACAGATTCCAGACCCCCCCCCCCCCCACATCATCAATACTCTTCTCTATTTCTGATGCTTGATCAATCACACTGTTAATCTCGTAGCAACTATTAAGCAGCTGCAGGAGATTTTACTGAACAACAACACGTGAAACCGGTCTACAAGTATTGATCCTGATATGACCATATAAGGACATCCTTGGACACGTACGGAACACGATCGATTATTGCTTTTGCCCCTCTATGCGTTATCATCTTACAAAAACTGAAGCGCAGATCAATGAACCAATCACGCCTCCGTACTTCTGCTTTGTGCACATTTTACCGCCGTATTTAAATCTCGTTGCCATAACAACAATAGTCTCCATTGTTGACACCTCTTCATCTGTTAGAGCAGATCAGTTTGTTGATTTATTGATCACATTGTCTCACTTTTGTGTGTGTGTTTTTCTTCACTTGTTTCTTCTTTGTTTGCTGTAATTGTTTGTTTGTTTACTTGTTTGTTTGTTTTCCAGTCCTCCTGCTTCTCTCTGTCTCGGCCTTCGTCGAGGAGCTCGATGACTCGTGAGTTTTTACCAAGCCGGCCAATCATAGGCAGTGTAGGGGCCTGACTAAAACAATAATACTCGGTGTGATTAGTTATTGATGAATAATAACCAATGCGATTGGTTGTATTGAACAGTTTCATGGACACACGAGCATCTGGCGACACCTGGCTCATCAAGGTAAGTCGGAGTGTGAGGACGTCACACTCCTCTTCATCAGGGTCTTCTAATTCAACAATTAGTCCCGATCAACTATTATTGATTATTATTTCACTCATTTCATGACGTCTGATGACCATCTATCACCTTTTAGCTTTAAACATCCTGATTGATATTGTATTATATTTATGATGTCGTGTATAATGCTGCATTGCATCATGATACAATGCGCTGTTGCTATGGTGATGGTGTCTGTGTGTGTGTGTGCAGTTTTACGCCCCCTGGTGTGTGATGTGTAAACAGTTGGATCCTGTATGGCATCAGATCGGGTCAGAGCTCAGAAGTCTTGGCTCAGCGGTCTTTGTTGGCAAATCAGACGCCACCGTAAGCACCGGTCAGTCGCACTGTCAAAATAAAAGCATTGTTGCTGACTTTTCTGTTCTGTTTGACTCTGAACTCACCTGATCGCTAACACAAAAGCCTTGCCTGATGAACACTAGCCTGTACTCGAATCGCTGAGCGTTTTAGCAAACACGCTTGAGTATTTGGCGTCTGACAGCGCGTGATGGGAGTGCGGCAGGTGTGTTACCTGGTTTCCCCCGGTGAGGCTGATGTGTCTGTCTGTGCAGGTTTGGCCAAAGAGTTCCGCGTCAGAGGCTTCCCAGCCATCGTCATGTGAGTCCTCACTGAAAACATGAGACATGAGAACATCGAAGGAGACACATCTAATATGTGTTAGAATTGAAGTAGGTCGCCATGAAAACTTTCATAAAAGTAGTTTCACTTAACTCAAGGTGATCCCGTTTCAGGCTGAAGAAAGATAGCAAGTACAATTATGCCGGACCACGAACCAGAGATGGGATCATGGAGTTTGCTGATCGAGTTGGGGGGTGAGGACACGTGTGTTTGTACGCGTTTAATGAGGACACGGTATTGTACGTGTGTTTGTACGCGTTTAATGAGGACACGGTATTGTACGTGTGTTTGTACGTGTTTAATGAGGACACGGTATTGTACGTGTGTTTGTACGTGTTTAATGAGGACACGGTATTGTACGTGTGTTTGTACGTGTTTAATGAGGACACGGTATTGTACGTGTGTTTGTACGTGTTTAATGAGGACACGGTATTGTACGTGTGTTTGTACGCGTTTAATGAGGACACGGTATTGTACGTGTGTTTGTACGTGTTTAATGAGGACACGGTATTGTACGTGTGTTTGTACGTGTTTAATGAGGACACGGTATGATGTGACGGCTGTCATGTTGTCCCTGCGGTGTCCTCCAGGCCGCTGGTTCGATCTCTGAGTAGCCTGCAGCTCTTCCAGCGCGCCATCAGCCGCCATGATGTCATGTTTGTTTATGTCGGAGCCACGTCGCCACTGAAGGTATACACACACACACACACACACATAAACGCAGACACACACACACATAGACTCAGACACACACACACGACTGACATCTGATGCATTTTCAGGGAAACTACACATCAGCCGCAGAAGAACTGATCGTTCACACCTACTTCTTCTCTACCTCCAGAGACGTCCTCCCAAAGGTTTGAAGTAGAGGAGTTTGGATGATAGTAGAGTATAATAGAGTATAATAGAGTATAGTAGATTAGTGGTGTGCTGACCTCAGGATTGGGTCGCTGCGTTTTGGTCCTGTTGGAGTCCTCAGGCCTCGACCTGCAGCTCCCACTGGATCCGTTCGGGTCACGATGCATTCAGTGCTCTTGGTTCATTTCAGTTTCCATTTCCAGACGGTCTCCCTTTCCTCGCTGCCAGCTGTGGTGGTTTTCAAAGATGGGACCTACTTCACCTTTGACGGTGAGACGCACTTATCTGGCTTTTGAGAGGTAGAACTGATGTTGCCATGGCAACGTTCAGGCCGGATGAAATGATTGGAAGGCTGACCTGAGTGTCCGACTGCCCATTATTTATGGGCAGGTTTTTAATCTTCATTTCTTTGTGTTTCAGAGGAACGTGACGGCGATCTGAAGTCCTGGATCAACAGAGAACGTTTCCCAAACTACTTCAAAATCGACAGCTACACACTGTATGCCATGGGAGACTCAGGTAACGCAACTCAGTGCGATGTCATGGGCTCAGGTAAAAAAAAAAAAAAGGTAACAAATACAACTTAAGTGAATTAACCGAGGAAAACAATCTCTGATGGGCCAAAACACAGACTCTGATTGGTCAAAAGCTGCAGGTGTGAAGGCTGCTGGTTATTCACGCGAAGTAACTCCACTTCTCACCTGCAGGTAAACTGGTGTTGTTGGCGTTGATGGAGGAGACGAGGCGGTGTGAGCAAAGTCTGAGGTAACGCGCCGTCTAGCATCCACCAGTGAACGGTCGTTAAACAGCGTGGCGGCGTCCGTGATGCGTTCCTTGTTACCTTGTTAGATATAAAAGTCTCGTGGAGAAGGTGGCAGCAGAACACAGAGACGTCTACAGCAGGTGAGAGACTCACCTGGCGCAGAGATCAGAGATCAAAACAGCAGCAACCTGAACCGAACTGTCTGTCTGACTGTCTGTCTGTCTGTCTATCAGGCACTTCCACTTTGGCTTCATGGAGGGCAATGACTACATTAACGGACTTGCGATGGGGTGAGTGGGTGATTTATTTTGTGTGACCTCAGTTTTATGCTCAGATGATGTTTTATATTGAATGTTTGGATTTTGTTGTTGTCGTCGTCGTCATCAGTGATGTCATCGTTCCCTCCTTCGTTGCGGTAAATCTGTCCATTGACGGCTACTTCCTGCCTCCTGGCCCAATGGAAACGGAACGCCACCTCTTGGACTTCCTGGATGGAGTCCTGGATGGCAGCGTCCAGGTGTGTTTGGACTCGAGCTTCACTATAGACAGGTCTTTGATTGTATCTAATTGATAACTATTTCAGTGTCAGGGAGGAAACGGCGTCCTTCAGCGCACCCGGCGCTTCATCTATGACATCAGAACCGCGCTGGCAGTAAGTCCTGCGCCCGGTCTGTCTTCTTTCTCATGGAGCTCTGTCCCTCCGATGTCAGTGACCTGATGTCTGATCTGTGTCCATCCAGCCGGTGTTCAGCCAGGCTCCATTCTTTGGCTGTTTCCTGGTTTGCTTCCCTCTCGCCATGGTGTTCTCCGTCTGTTACCTGTGCTTTAAAGCCCGATCTGCCATGAATGAGGAAGATGCTGACAGCGTGGCACTGTCGGCTCCATCACAGCGGCGCAAAAAGAAACTCACTGAGAAGAAGTCCAACTAATGGAGGAGGAGGAGGATGTTTGAAACTGATCCAGATGACACAAGTCACAAACGCCAGTAGACACAAAGACGAGTGTATTAGAATTCAATTCAGGACTGAGTTATACATCCTCAAGGAATCTTGAAATAAAGAGTTTGGGTCTTTTTGATTATTAATGGTCATAATATATTAAAATATTATCTATAATTCCTTTCGCCGTGTTGCCCTAAAACTCCGTTGTACATTCCTGTCAATACGATGAAAAAAACAAGTCCTTATACAGAGAAACATCAGCAAAACATTATAATAATCAGCACTTTGAAGAACGAATTATTTTGAGTTTAACAGAAAAATGTTTTTTTTCTAATGTGTGGGATTTTGAGTCAGTTTCATAAAAGTCAGGTGCAATAAAATACTAGTGCAGGTGCAGTTAAAATTCTCCCAAAACACCATTTTGGCACTTTCCGGATTTTAATATTGCTAATTACATTCATATAAATGCCTGTACCTTATATGACTAATTTTATCCGAAGTTATTAAACGAAGGCATCTTTAATTTACAATCAGTGTGAGCAGCGACGGGCGTGCTTTTATTTTGGAGGTTAGACCGGATGTTCCGGTAAAGTTGCGGTGCTAAGCAGCTAACACCTTCTTTAACTGTGTTAACCAAGCTAATCGTCGGTTTATAGACTAAAAACACGCAACGGAACTCTTTCTCTCATGCTGCTGCTCGACTGAAGAAACATCCGGAAGCTGCTGCTCGTGCACGCGCATCTCCATGGCTACAGAGGATTTCTACGAGGTGACGTGAGCTACTGCTAACGAGCTAACTGTAGCTAACGCTAGAGTTACGGTGGTAAAGTTTGCGAGCTGATGAACTGAAGACAGAAAACACGTCGGCCAGCCAGATTAAAAACTACAGGATGGGTTAGCTCGTGGTTGGCTATTTATTAGCTTCTAGTTAACGACTAGTAAGCCTCTAGTTACTAGTAAGCTTCTGTAACTAGCCGGAAGAGTTTGCTTCGGGAACGAGATGACAGTGCAAAACTTAGGCAATCAGTAAAAACGTGGATCGATCGTGTTCAGGAATGACACAGCTCGGATCAATATGTTATAAATACATTACCGGCAATCGACTAAGTTGAAGTTGGATGCTTCTAGTTCAAAACAAGGTGGGATTATCGATCAGCAATCTTGCTAATCGAATACTATCAGTTGGAAGGACATCCTACTGGTTTCAAACATCTGCCTGTGTTCTATTTGCTGAATGGTGGTTTCTTTTGGGGTCGATCGGATCAGATCAGAGGCTTGTTGTTGGTCACCATAGCAACAGTTATAGTAAACATGGGGACATCACTGACAGGTTGAAATTATTGCTGAAAGTTAAATAAAGATGCCGTGCGTGTGTGTGTGTGTCGTGTAGGTGGAGAGGGTTGTGAACAGGAGGAGAAACAGGAAGGGGAGGGTGGAGTACCTGGTCAGGTGGAGGGGGTACGGTCCGGAAGGGGACACCTGGGAGCCCGAGAGCCACCTGTCCACCTGCATGGCCTACGTGCACAACTTCAACCGGCAGTATGTGGAGCGCCAGCGGGACACTTTGTTACTGCGCTCCACCCGCGGCCTGCCCGGCGCCCACGTCGGCCCCGCCCACAGACAGCCCTGCGGTGACATCAGCGGCAGTTTAGATGTGAAACCCGCTCACCTGCCGCCCCCCGCTGGACTCGCCTGCCGGTTCAGCAGCGGCCTGATGTCGGCGTCCCTGGCCCGCCGCAGCGTGGACCTGTCCAAGACGGGCATCAAGATCCTGGTTCCGAAGAGTCCCATGAACAGCCGCCTGGACTCGGAGGAGTCTCCGAGTGAGGCGGGGGCTCAGGAGGCTCACCTGGTCCCACCCGAGGTCGCCCTGCTGGAGAAACCTGCAGGAGTCCAGCTGGGACCTGGACAGGAGAGGGCCCGCATGGGGACCCGACCCCGCAACCAAACACCGCCGGCCCCACCCAGGCTCATGGTCACGCCTACTGCCATACGACCCCCGAGCGGGACAGGTGAGCTCACGGGGGGGGCAGGCGGCGTGCTAAGTGCGTAAAACGTTTCGTAGCTGGGATAGAAACCAGATTCGGTTCTACAAGTTTCTCCCGTTTCCTCCCCCGACCCCCCCCCCAGGCGATTCACCGCTGATGGAGGCCGTCGCCGCCAGCGGGGCGCCCGGCGTGCCGAGCGCGACGGGGAAACGTCGCCTCGAGGAGCGCTGTGCTTTCGACAAGCGGCTGCGGTTCAGCGTTCGCCAGACGGAGAGCGCGTACCGATACCGCGACATCGTGGTGAAGAAACAAGATGGCTTCACCCACATCCTGCTGTCCACCAAGAGCTCTGAGAACAACACCCTCAATCCGGAGGTGAGCCCCCCCCCCAGTCTCTCTAAACACCTGCTCCAGGTGCCGGTGTCTGTCTGCAGCCGTGACGTTCCACTTTCTCATCATATCATCAGGTGATGAAGGAGATCCAGAGCGCCATGGCGACGGCGGCGTCGGACGACAGCAAGATGGTGCTGCTGGGCGCCGTCGGCAGCATCTTCTGCTGCGGGCTCGACTTCCTGTACTTCATCAAACGCCTGGCAGACGACAGGAAGAAGGAGAGCATCAAGATGGCCGAAACCATCAGGTAGCGGCCGCCGGCGAGGCGTCGGCGCCTCCGAAGGTTTTTGTCTGATGTCCTCGGTGAGCCTTGACCTGCGTTTCGTCTCCCCCCCCCCGCCCCCCCAGGACCTTCGTCAACACCTTCATCCAATTCAGGAAGCCAATTGTGGCAGCAGTGAACGGGCCGGCGCTCGGCCTCGGCGCCGCCATCCTGCCGCTGTGCGACGTGGTGTGGGCCAATGAGAAGGCCTGGTTCCAGACGCCGTACACGTCCTGCGGCCAGACGCCAGACGCCTGCTCGTCCTTCACCTTCCCGCGCATCATGGGCCTCGCCTCGGTCAGTTCCGCGCCGCGCCGCATCGCGTCCGTCCAGCTTCGCCCCGGCCCAAGTTAAAACCGCCATCTTGTTTTCCAGGCCAACGAGCTGCTGCTCAGCGGCAGGAAGCTGACGGCTCAAGAGGCGTGTTCTAAAGGTTTGGTTTCTCAGGTTCTCTGGCCGGGGACCTTCACGCAGGAAGTGATGCTGAGGATCAAAGAGCTGGTGAACGTCGACTCGCTGGTCAGCCGCACGCGGACGCCGCGTCCTTCCTGCGGACGCGGAACCCCCTCGTGTGACTTCCGTTTCTGCTTCTCGTCCCGAAGGTTCTGCGGGAGTCAAAAGCCCTGATGAGGAACACCAGCCGGAGTGCTCTTGAGCAAGCCAACGAGCGCGAGTGCGAGGCCCTCAAGAGAGTCTGGGGCTCATCACAGGGAACCGACTCCATCCTGCAACACCTGCAGAGGAGAACCGAGATCTGCTAGAGCCAGGAGCTGCGACTTATAAATGGAGCCGAACATTCCTCCTCGTCTGGATTTCCTCCAGTTCGCGGAGTTCCACAGGGCTCTAGTCTCGGCCCGTTGTTCAGCTGCATGTTCTAACATTCGGATGATCACATCCAGAACTGATTAATCTCATGATGTGGGCTTTTCGTCTCAACAGAAGCTGGGGAGACCCCCCCCCCCCCCCAGCACTATTACATCAGACTGACAGCATTTAAAAAACCTGATGGGAGTGGCCTGTCGATCAATAAACAGATATCATGTCATATCGAAGAGATTCTTAACGTGAAATGTGAAAACCACAAGTTCGATACTGGAGATCTGATTCATGAATTCATCAAGACAATATTTATGTTTTTGTTTGAAATATTTACAGATTAAACTATAGACTGATGGGGAAGAATCCCACCAAATATAACAGACAACTGTTTGTTTCTGTTTTCAACTTTAATAAAGTTTTCAGACATAAAAAAAAAGTGTTTTAATCGTGACGCTCGTATTCGGCTGACTCGTTTGAATCCAGTCGGACCTGAAACGCGTTTCTACAACAAAACCTGATCCAGATCAAACACAATCTGGATCACGACGGACCTGTTCCAGTGAAACCGGCAGCTGGACATCAGGGCGGACAGGTGTCGTGTGCACCTGTGGCCAGGTGGAGCTGGTAGGTGTGGTCTCGGAACATCAGCAGATTGTAGAAGTTCTCTCCTCCTTTCAAGACTCCGTGCTCGTTGTTCCCCCAAGACACCGGACTGTCGACAAACCCGTGAACAGTTAGGGTCGCCCAGGTCTCCGGATGAGGCTCCTCCAGGTACGACCTGGAAAGAAAGATCTGATGCTAATGTGCCCAAACAGCCTCCCTCGTCCTCTGCCATGGAGCTCGTCATGGAGACAAAGTCGTACTGGAACATTAAGGTGACATCCTGGTCCGACACCGATCAGCTGACCTGATCTGCTGGATGAGGCGCTGGACGTCCTGAGGAAGCAGCAGTCCACGGACAGAGACGCTCAGAGCTCTCGAGACGGTCGTCTTCGGCTCAGGGCAGATCAGAGACGACAGGAAGCTGTTGGACGAGTTCTCACTGAAACCACAGAAGAAGAAGAGTCGACGGGAGGAGATGTCAAGTGACCCAGGCTCACAATTCCGGTCGCTCACCTGCCGATGTCGGCGTCCACGGCTCCGAGCCACTCGAGGAAACTGTGAGGGTCACATGACCGCAGCGCCGGGCAGGACAGGTCCGTCAGCGTGCGGCTGCTGACCTCCGGCCTGCGCTCGGCGCATTTGTAACGAGACAGGAGGGGCTGCAGAGAGGCTCCGCCCCCTACACGACAGAGAGAAGGGGGTGAGAGGTAATGTAGCTTGTAGCTTTAGCTAAAGGTAGCGCTCGTGAAGTAGCATTAGCTTACGCTAGCCGTGGGTTCGATGGTGGAACCTCACCTGGGTGATGCGACAGCAGGAAGTCAACCTTCAGGCAAAGTCGTGACCTCAAACCTGTGAGGAGTCTCTGGTAGGCCCGCCCACCAGGAGCCCAGCAGCTGTCAGTCAAATCTACAGAAACCACTGCAATACACACATGTACACAGATATAGTACTTTAGTACTACATGTTAGCCGTTGAGTCAAATTAAAGCCACATTTGATAACTGTTAATATTCTTCTATTGGTCGTTGTAGTAGATTCTCGTGTGACGTCATTTTAAACCCGCCTCCTGTCTGGATTGACCAATCGGCACGTGTTAACACAAGCACACCTGAAGCAGGTACCGTCTGGTGTTTCTAAAATAACGTTTGTTTCGTCAGATCATGCATCGTCAGCAGACGTGAGACGAGTTATGTCATTGTGATGTCAGACCAAATCTCCGGTTGGATCTGTGGTTGAATCGAGAAGGTTTTCCTTCGACTCCCAACACCTCAAACGAGTCTTTGTCCAGCGAGAGAACCAGGCGACCTGAAGAAGGGAGACAGACAAACGGGTCCGTTCAGGAAAGCAACCGAAGCTGGCTCACAGCGCTCGTTAATATTTCAGCAGATAGAAAGACTGCTGCACTCTGATTGGTTAAAAACAAAAATCACGCTGCATCATCAGAGAGTGTTTACCGTTTGGCAACAGAGCGACACAGTTATCTTCATCTATCCTGGTCCTATAAGACACACCGTACACACTACCTGAGAGACACACACACACACACAGATGGACAGGTTGTCGAGAGGTCAGGAATAAAATCGTGCGTCAGGTGTGTTTATTGGTTTTACCCTGGTACACGGCAGTCTCCAGGAAGTGCTTGTCCAGCAGTTCATACACCGGCAGATCCCGGATCAGGTAGAAACCGCTGAAACCGTTTAATACAGCGTCCAACTGAGGGGGAGTGGAGTTACACTCAGGCAGCAACACGGACACCTGCACAGGCAAAACAACATAGGAACTGTCAGGCTCTGTCAGCATTAGGTTGTTTCAAGAAGCTCTCCAGCTGACTCACCTGTACAGGTGTGTTCTTTGTGTTTAATGTTTAAATTGCGGTCCTGTGACATCTAACAATAGAACATCTGATTCCTCTGAGCTCGCCGACTTTTATTTTGAAATTTCGTGCACCGCACTGTGCCACACGGCTTTCTGTTAGCATGCTAGCTCCTAGCTCCTAGCTCATAACATATGATAATCCCGGCTAACCGTCTTACCTTGTAGTTGAAGTGATGTTTTTCCACTTGTGAATCCAGTCGGTTCTTCTCGTTCAGGAAACTGGACCGCTCGCAAACCAGCAGAGACCGCGGAGTCTGATTCGAAACGCCGTACATCTTCCCCCCAAAAAACTTTATTCAAAGTGTTTAACTTTCCCCCCCCCCAAACTACGAAACTTTATTCAAACTGTCCATCGCTATTTAACATGATACCAAGATGGCAGCTTCTACAGCGGACTGGATTTTAGTTGATAGAAAGAAGAGATTCACTAATATATATATATATATATATATATATTTTAAAATGTAATACATTTCCCTGCCTCTGCGATAGGGGTCACTACAGAGCTGCAGTTCGCCAAACGTTTCCCCGTCTCTCGCCGTAGTCGCTTGTTCACTCCACCCGGCAGTGAAACGACCACGCCGCTGTGATCTGGACCAAATTGGACCCAGGTTCTGGTTCTGGTTCAGGTTCTGGTTCAGGTCGTTATCGATCGTGTTTGTGAAATCATGTTGGTGGTCGGGTCTGTTCCCGGACAGTTCGATGACGCGGACCAGGAGAGGTAAGACGTCACACGTGAAAAATGATTACCGGTACACGAACGTGAAGTAAATGATCTTCAGTTCAGTGTCGGGCATGTTAATGAATCCCCTGGAAACACGCACACGTCGATATGGTTGGTTATTGATTAGATATTTGGGCCGTTATGCTTCACCGACCATTAAAGTAGGGTAATGCTTGCGTCATACTCTCCGCATGACGCAAGCATTACCGTATGACGCACGTTGTTTTGATTCTCACTCGGACACAGGACGAGTAAAGCGGAAACGTCACGACATTAGTTTCACATTTATAATATATTACCAAATAGATAAGTGTTAGAGCGTGGGGGCGTGGCTTCACGTAGGCTTACATATTCCTCATGACGTAGGTAGTTTTCTGTTAGATTGAATAAATCTGATCTGGATATGTTGCATGCTTTTTGTCTGATCTACAGCAGCCAATCAGAGCTGGTGACTGTGCCCAGTCGGATCAATGATGTCACTTTGGAGCTACCATCAGAGAAGGACGAGGAGGAGGAAGATGAGGATGAGGATGAAGATGAAGATGACGAGTGGGCTTGGCGTTCATCGGGAGATCTGACAAAAAGATACAACAGGACGGGCCTGAACTCTCGGGTCAGATAGCGTCTCGATCGATTAGTAATCATTATCGTGTCTGTCATTGACTGTCAATGATCTGTTTTCATTGGTCAGTCCAATAGGCAGAATCCGTCCAATAAGAGCGTCCCGCCATCTGATAAAGCTTTGAGGAAATATGAGAACAAGATCAGCCTTGGTAAAACACACACACGCACACACACACACACACACACACACATTGCATTTTGATTGATAGAATCGATTGCTGATCAGTTTGTCTGGTTTTTTTTAGACAAACTGAACTACGCAGACTCCGTGATCAATAAAGTGACGATGATGCAGAAACAGAGAGAAGCTGCCACGTATGTGTGACCTCAGCACCTGTCGACGTGTCGTTGGTCATGTGACCCATGTGCCTCACGCTGTGATTGGCTGCTCTCCACAGGTACAGAGTGAAGGACAAATCGGATCGAGCCACCGTTGAGCAGGTGAGCGTGATTCCAAATGACAGCAGCTTCTAACCTCCGGTAACACCGATGGCCGAAGCTAATCAATAAAACATCAAATATCCATCAGAGTCCAAACAGCTGCCATCGAAATATTACTGTCAGTAATCAATAAGTTATTGATTCTCAAGTTGCCCACAGCAAACCGACAGATGTGACTCGTACTTTCCTTTTGTAATCCATTACTGTAGCAGTAGGGGGCAGTAACCAATCTGTTAGCGTTATTGATCATACCTGCTGCACTCTGATCAGGAACAAACTTACTGGCGTTAAAATATGCTAACTCTTGCGCTGCAGGTTCTAGACCCACGAACGCGAATGATTCTCTTCAAGATGCTGAGTCGGGGAGTCATCTGTGAAATCAACGGCTGCATCAGCACAGGGAAGGAGGTGGGAGATCAATGACTACACTAATAGATTATACTTATGTGATAATAACTTGAACATTATCTGTTTCTTTTGATCCAGGCAAACGTTTATCACGCCAGCACCGCCACGGGAGACGACAGAGCCATCAAGATCTACAAGACGTCGATCCTTCTATTCAAAGACAGAGACAAATACGTCAGTGGAGAGTTCAGGTGGGTCAGACACCACAGAAGAAGAGTTCAGGTGGGTCAGACACCACAGAAGAAGAGCTCAGGCGGGTCAGACACCACAGAAGAAGAGCTCAGGCGGGTCAGACACCACAGAAGAAGAGCTCAGGCGGGTCAGACACCACAGAAGAAGAGCTCGGGCGGGTCAGACACCACAGAAGGAGAGCTCAGGCGGGTCAGACACCACAGAAGAAGAGCTCAGGCGGGTCAGACACCACAGAAGAAGAGCTCGGGCGGGTCAGACACCACAGAAGGAGAGCTCAGGTGGGTCAGACACCACAGAAGGAGAGCTCAGGTGGGTCAGACACCACAGAAGAAGAGTTCAGGTGGGTCAGACACCACAGAAGAAGAGCTCAGGTGGGTCAGACACCACAGAAGAAGAGCTGAGGTGGGTCAGACACCACAGAAGAAGAGGAAGCAGCAGGTCATCGATGTCAGACAGTAGCGTTAGACATGTTGGACACTGTAGCATTAGCTAGGCTAACAGTCTGCTGTTCTTGGTTCCAAACCACCAATTAGCAGCTAGAGAAATGACAGGCTCCTCCCACCCAGTACAGATGGATCTACAAACTTCCTGTTGGCTTCACAATAAAACTGGACACCCGGCGTCTCCTCTGTAGCTTCCTGTGGCCTCCGATCAATAATCGTTCGCTGTTCCATCGTCAGCAGTAGCAGTGTCGTTGTGTTCCTCAGGTTCCGTCACGGCTACTGTAAAGGAAACCCCAGGAAGATGGTGAGAACCTGGGCAGAGAAGGAGATGAGGAACCTAATCAGGTAAGAACCTTACTAGAACCCACGCAGAGCCTCAGCCGACCGAATCCAACAGAACCTTATCTCATTAATGGAGCCTGAACTATAGGACAAAACTAGATTATTATTATTGATAGTGGTACTCTGCCTGGATGGACCCAGTAGAACCTCAACCTGATGGGATGGACCCAGTAGAACCTCAACCTGACGGGATGGACCCAGTAGAACCTCAACCTGATGAGATAGACCCAGTAGAACCGCAACCTGATTCTGTGTGTTTCAGACTCAAGACGGCAGGAATCCCGAGTCCAGAACCGATTCTCCTAAAAAGCCACGTCCTGCTGATGAGCTTCATTGGAAAAGACAACATGTAAAGGACCCGATCCGGTGATCAGAGGCGTGCCATTGGTCCACGCATTGATCGCTTTCCCATCTTCTAATCGATCAGACCGGCCCCCCTGCTGAAGAATGCGGCGCTGTCCGAGTCCAAAGCCCGCGAGCTCTATCTCCAGGTGATCGAGAACATGAGGACGATGTTCCAGGACGCTCGACTCGTCCACGCTGACCTCAGCGAGTTTAACATGCTGTGAGAGACCCCGCCCCCCAACCCGAGCCTTCCGAGTACACCTGCCTCCCATTGGCTAACGCTTGGATCTGTTCGCAGGTATCACGACGGCGGCGCCTACATCATCGACGTGTCGCAGTCCGTGGAGCACGATCACCCCCACGCCCTCGAGTTCCTCCGGAAGGACTGCCGCAACGTCAACGGTGAGCCTCGGTCGACGCCCCTTTTGATGCTCGGTGGATTTATTGATCCGGTGAGAGAGGATTGTCAGTCGAGCCCGTTTTTTTTTTTTTACCCAGAGTTCTTTGTGAAGCGCGGCGTGGCAGCCATGACGGTCCGAGAGCTGTTCGACTTCATTACCGACCCGTCGATCACCCGCCACAACATGGACCAGTACCTGGACAAGGTACCGTTAATCAATAATCAAACCGCCGTCCGTCTTTATACGGACACCATCTCAAAGATCGTCTGCGATTGGTCACAGGCGATGGCGAACGCGGCTGAGCGGACGTTGGAGCAGCGGTCGGATCAGGACCGAGTGGACGAGGAGGTGACAGACGCCGTCCCGATCGCCACGACCGAATGTTTCCGTATCAATCGCCAATCACAATGCCCCCCTCAGGTGTTCATGAAGGCGTACATTCCCCGCACCCTGACGGAGGTGAGTCACTACGAGAGAGACGTGGACCAGATGAGGGCGAAGGAGGAGGAGTCAGCCATCAGCGGACACGACGACAATGTAAGAACCGGACTGACCCCGGGTCAGCCGTCGGGACTCGCCCGGGACCGACCGTCCAATGAGCTCTTGTCCTTTGTGATGTCACTACCTCCTCTAATAATGAGCGTCGATGTTCAGGTTCTGTATCGGACCCTGACGGGACTGAAGAAGGACCTGTCCGGAGTTCAGACGGTACGGCCGCCTCGCTCCGATGCTACCGTTAGCATAGCGACGCTGCCTCGTAAACACAGATCTTTCAAATGAAAAGTTGTGGCACGTTTCAAACTGTTCTGACTGATTGCGCCTCAGGTTCCTGCTCTCTTGGAGAACAGTCCATCTTCAGATGAGGAGGAAGAGGAGGAGGATGAAGGGGAGGATGAATCGGACGATGAGAAGACGGTGAACGAGGAAGCGTCCGTGGACAGAAAGGTGCCGAACTCTCTTTATGTAAAACAGATGCCGTTATCTCTTTATAAATGAGGTTTGTTGTTGAGTTGAGCTCCAGTAGAGGCTCGCGTCCGGATCAGAACCGGCAGCAGCAGCCGGTTCTGGGATGTTTCCACACGTCGTCTGATGATCGTCTCCGTTCGATGAATCAAAATGGAGAACGTCTGTTCTGTCCTTCCAGGAGAGGAAGAAGACGGTGAAAGACACTCAGAGAGAGAAAAGGAAAAACAAAGTGCCCAAACACGTCAAGAAGAGGAAAGACAAGGTGGCCAAGATGAAGAAAGGAAAATAACGACTTTGTCAGCTACTGTGGACTTCCTATTAAAAACAAGCGAACGCAGCTAATGTGAGCCTGATTTAAAAAATTGAATAAAAGGACCACAGGATATCACATCTGAGGATAAAGAGTCCATTGTCTAACATTAAATAGAGATCAGAGTCAAACAGAGTTGCCTCTTATTTTATTAAAAGTGAGTAATTAATCAACGCAGCTGAATGAGAAAGGAAAGGAAACATTCAGCAGGCGGGACTTACATCATGATGAAGGCTTATTCATCCCGGTCACACGTCGAAGAGTCTGAATCACCGATCTAGAAGATTACTTTTTTTCTAATGATCTAAATCAGATGCATTCATAAATAAACCAAAAAATCCAACCCACAGATCACAAGAATATATACGTGGCAGAGGGCATATACGATTAAACGAGTGGCAGATCTGAGGGGATCGGTTCGGCTCCGACAACGCCACCTTAGGCCTTTCACCTAAAGATCTTTATTTTTATTCATTTATCCCCAAGCTCTTTCTAGAGGGTTTCCCTGAACACACTCACAGGTCCGCCGACAATGAACACCAGCACGGCACTCCTAATTAACAACCATAAAATAGGCTTCCCTTTAAAACACTATATAATACACTTTAAAACGAATTAACCAAGGTTAAACAACCGGGGTGGAAGCTACTGCTAAGTAAAGAAAAAAAAAAAAAAAAAGAAACTCAAGTCCAACCAAAACTAACAAATGAAAACTAAACAGTTTCCCCACCAACCGCCTGAATAACCCCAATCAATGAAGACACACACATTCGAGGAAGGAAGCTAATTCAAACCAATACATGAAAGCCTCAAACAAAACAAACACTGAGGCTAGAAAACAAGAGAGGCAACTATACCAAAATAGGCGAGTACAAAAAGAGGCAAGGCAATGACACCCCGCAGGCCACCCTGCAATTAGGAACGTTACACAGGGACGCCCCCCGCCGTACCGGACTTGGCTCACCTGCCCTCAAGACGGGGAAAAGGCGACTGACCGCACCCAGCCGACGCTCCCTCCAGCCGGGCAGAGAGAGTGAGACCCGGAACGAGGGAGTGGAAGCGCCTTTACGCCCCCCTCATCAGTGGCAAATGCGCTACAGGTGCGCCCTCCCACACCTGCCTGCCTAATTACCTCCCCCAGCAAGGAAGGTCTGGGCAACCAAACCAACCATCCGGTTACATTCATATATATTTTATAACAAGAGTAAAGAAAAACATCGAATCAGTTTTTTTTTTTTTTTAAACTTGTATTTTAATTAAAGCGCTACAATCCAGCAGACCAATCAGAGGACAGGTGCACCTTTTTATAAAGCAATGGGCCAATGGCAGTTCAGCAGCTGGTTTGTCTGTCCAATGAGCTGCAAGAGTCCCTAATGACGAGTTCAAGTTAACGCAGTGCTTCTCAACTATTTTCTGCCGCCCCCCCCTAGGAAAAAAACATTTCGCCCCCCCCCCCCCTAAAGCATTTATGACAGCATTAAGCTGTCATAGCAGGCCTAATTATCAAAGCCAGCATTTAGCTTCATGAATATTAGAACAAAGCTCTAGCAGCTGAACTCCAACAAAAACAATGCGTGGCTTGTTGTCGTAGATTATTTTCAGTTTGCGTCCGATTTCAAATAGGATGGACGACGACGTTAGCAGGAAGCTAACCTCAGGTAGCTGATGCAGGGATATTATAGGGAGTTTCATCCTCCTCCTTTTAACAATTAACAGTAACTGGACCGACGCAATCAGCTGACCCTGAGCCAGATGTTAAATGATCACAGCGAGGGCGGAGAGCCGAAACAGCTGTCGGATCAGGGAGGTCGGCGATCAATAACTTATCAGTATTAACATGACAGCATTGAGATCCAGTCATAAAGTTTGACCTGAGAAAATCGTCACCGATCGATTCCACCCCGATCATGTTGACATATTGATCATTGTCCGTCTGATTTTTACTTCCTGCCACTTTGTGTAACAAACGACCGCTGAGGAGGACATGATTACATTCTTTATTGATCTCTGAATATAGATTCTTAAATCCTTCAACAAACAGAACATGTTGTAGTTAACGGTATCTCATTTCAATCAGGATCAGTATTGATCATCTTTCTATCATCGGCTGAGGAACCTCCCACCAGCCCCTGCACAGAAAGTCTCCGCCTCCACACAGATAGTCTCCGCCTCCAGTGGGTCAAATAGGCGTTGCCCTCCACTCTTTGCCCTCAGTCAGAGCTCGGGGCTGGTGAATGAACACGCTGTATCGGACACCCTGATTGGCCGCCGCCCTGATGAATCGGCTGTTTGCCGTCATGGTAACGGCTCTCAACGAGTCTCCCGTCCCAAAGATCATGAGCGAGCGCTGGTTGACCTTGGCGCTGGGCGTGAGACGCAGACTTCGCTCCGACGGCCGGTCGTCCACCACGCGGACGCGGGCGAGCAGCTCCCGGGCGCGCTCCTTCTCCCCCGGCCCCCCGAGCGTGTCCAGGATCACCTGGAAGTCGTGGACGGCGGCCCGACAGGCGAACAGCTCCTTGTCCTTCATGAAGCCGTCGAGCTCGGGCAGCACCTGCAGGTGGCGCTCCTGGGCGGCCTGCTCCGTCAGCACCGGCTCCCTGAAGGTGAAGTGGCAGCGGCCGTGACTCAGCGACGACACGTACGTGATGAGGGTCGTGATGTCGAGGTTGACGCGCCGGCACTCCTCCACCTGCACCTGAGCAGGAAACGCCAGGCTGACGACGACCGTGGCCCGGTCGACCCGGGTCGGCTCGGCCTCCTCCTCCTCCCCCTCTTCCTCCTCCTCCTCGTCATCCTCCTGTTCCTCTTCCTGGTCGTCGTCTGCCACCATGTTGACGGCGACAACGTCCCCGCGGATGGCGACGCCCATGTCCCTGAGGCAGTTGGCCATGGGGCAGGAGACCCCGTTGTAGAAAGCGAAGACAACATGGGGGTGTTGGTACTGGACCGGCTGCTGACGGCTCGCCTCCAGGAAGTCCTCGGCCTGCTTGATGAGGCTCTTGTCGCCGTACTGTCCCCGCCCCTGCCAGATGCTGTGAAGGGCCTCTGCCTTCCTGCCCACGGCCTTCACCCAGGTGTGTCCCCCGTTAGCCACCACGTCCACCACCAGAGTCTGCCGGACGCCGGCGGCGTCCTGGTAGGCAAAGACGCGCAGCAGAGCGACCACGCCCTCCAGGCTCTCGGCCGACTGCACAATGGCCGTGAGGTGAGTCAGATTGGTGCTGTGCAGGTGAGACTCTTTGACCCGCAGCTCGCCGGCCTCCACCCGCCGCAGGAAGCGCAGCTCCGCTCGCAGCTTGCTGCAGAGTTTCTGGTGACCCTCCACGCCCTGACAGAGATGCTCCGCCTTCTGCAGCAATGCCTGCGCGGAGGCGATTCTCTGCTGCAGCGTCACCTGGAGAGACATGACTGCAGCATCGTATCTGAGGAGGGAGGACAGACAGACAGACAGTCACGTCTGATCGGTTGAGAAAATAAACCTAAATGAGCCGTCATGACGTGTTTGTTCTGTTCAGACTGGAGGCTATAAATAAACGGATTAACCTGATACGTCACGGGACTGAATAATAACTTTGCTTCAAAGTGTCCGTCAACTTATAAATACACCGATTAAAGTAACTTTAACAGCCGCTGTCACAGTAAGTCACCTTTAGTTTAGCAGTTTGATCGTATTGCAACACTGAGCATCTTCGTCAGGTAGCTCGTTAGCTCGAATGCTAACTGTGATCTAGCGTGAAATGTAATGTCACGCGTCTCGTATCGGTCGGCCATCTTAACTTAAACCGCGTAAAAGTCCTCTGATTCAAACACTTTCACAACAACATCATGTAGACTTACGGCGGCAGCGACTTTAATAAGCAGGTTCAGGTGTCAGCTCGCTAATGCTAACACCGTGTTTTTAATGCTCAGCTGGCAGGAAGTCTTCTTCTTCTACTGTTATATCTCGGTCTTCTTCTTCTTCTTCTACCGCCCTCTTGCGTCGGGAACGTGACGTGCAACAAGCGAAAGTAACAGCGGTCCCGTTTCCGTCCGTGCACAAAGCACGGTCGAATTAAACGGGAATTAACGTATTTATATATTAATATTTAGCATTTATTGTCAGAGAGTAAAGAAAAGAAATAAAAGCACATTCAAACTTTTCAGAAGCCAAATCAACATCTCGTGTTTGTTAAATGATTTGAATGTACGTCTGTTTGTAGTTTGCAGTTGAATAAAAGTCAGGTCAGTTGTTATCTAAAAATAACTAACACGTTGATGGATATATAAAAAAAACTAATACGTTTTTTTTAAATATATTTTTAAACTAGAAAACAAAAAGCGCGACACATCGTTCTCTGATTGGTCAGCTGTTTGCGTGAGCAGACGACGCAGAGAAGGAAAGATAAACCCGGAAGTGTTGAGGGTGCGGATCGCTTGGCCGACAACAGGTGAGATTGTACGTTAAATGAGTGTCACCCTAAATCACTGTCATGTTTAAGGTCGAAGTTAGACTCAAATGTTACGTTAAATTAAAGTTAATTAAAACGGTGTTGATTTTAAAGACGCAAGTCTTCGTTTACAATCACCTGTTTCAAGGCTACGTCCTCGACAAACACGCAAAATGACAATAAAATAATAATAAGCTGTACGCGAACACATTCCCACTTTGATGTCATTCAGTGAAGACGTTAAACAATGAAGGGAGTTCCTCCTCTTCCTTTCGGCTCCTTTTAAGGCAGTCCGATGGCGGTGTGTGTGTGTGTGGGGGGGGGGGCTCAGAGAGAAGGTCAGGATGGTGTGAATCGATTCGTCCCTCTCTGCAGCGATGGAGTTATTCTCTTTCATTAAAACAAGCTGTTCCCGTCAGGTGTTTGATGTTCTTGCGTCCGCAAACTGCTCCTGCAACATGACTGACCGCTGGCAGAAGGCCATGGACCACGCCGTCGCCATCGCACGCACAGCCGGACGGGTGGGAACGCGCGGCGTGTGCGTGTGTGCGTGTGTGTGTGTGTGTGTGCGTGTGTGTGTGACAGGGTGGAAGCTTTTCTCACCACATATCTTGTTAAATTATTCTGTTCTTTTTGTAAATAAAAGATTAGTACTCTAACAATGGCACCAGTAACTGTACTGGCCCATGCAGTCAGCTGACCCTGGACCAGAGTCTGACCTCTGACCTCTGGAGTGGAGTCTGATCTGCAGTCTGCTGCATGTTCTGATCATTCTGTGGATCAGGTGGTGCGCGAGGCTCTGCAGGCTGAGAGGAAGGCGACGACAAAGAATTCCTCCGTTGATTTGGTGACGCAAACTGACCAGAAGGTGGAGCAACTCATCATCCAATCAGTGAAGGAGAAGTTCCCCTCGCACAAGTGAGTGGCCCCGCCTCCCTCGACGTGTGCTATTTGTAGTTTATTACTAGGTCAATACTAGTCGTAGTGACAATGAATGCTTATTTATGTTTGAACTGATGTTGGGTAAATATAAAGGTGTGTGTGTGTGTGTGTGTGTGTGTCAGGTTCATAGGGGAGGAGTCTGTGGCTGCAGGTGAACCTTCCATCCTCACCGATGAGCCCACCTGGATCATCGACCCCATCGACGGGACGACCAACTTTGTTCATGGGTGTGTTTTACAGAAACGGAGACATTATGGAGCAGCTGGTTGTAATGTGCACCCTCACCACTAGATGTCACTAAACCTACTGTCTCGAGCAGGTTTCCTTTCGTCGCGGTTTCCATCGGGTTTAGCGTCAACCGGCAGGTGAGGAATAACTGTTACTACACAGTAGTACTACACAGACTAGTACTACTATAGTAGTACTACAGACTAGTACACTATAGTAGTACTGCAGTATCACATGCTGTACTACGCTATGACACCAGGTGGAGTTCGGCGTCGTCTACAGTTGTGTGGAAGACAAGATGTTCACGGCGAGGCGGGGGAAGGGAGCCTTCTGTAACGGAGAGCCGATACAGGTGTCTGATCAGGAAGGTCAGTGATCAATGGCCTATCGGTATTGATATGTAACGGCGTTGTGATCCGGCAGTGAAGCCCGTCTCGTGTTTTCAGACATCCGTCAGTCCATCATCGCCACGGAGTTCGGCTCCAACAGAGAACCTGAAGTCGTCGACCACATCTTCTCGAACCTGAGGAAGGTCCTGACCATCCCCGTCCACGGGTAAATACTGCATCGCTTCGGCAGCCACGCAGTATTACTGCGAACGTGTACTTTGAACAGTGTGTGTGTGTGTGTGTGTGTTTGCAGCATTCGCGGCGCAGGGACGGCCGCCACCAACATGTGCCTGGTGGCGTCCGGCTGCGTCGAGGCGTACTACGAAATCGGAGTGCACGTTTGGGACATCGCCGCAGGCTCGGTGATCGTGTCGGAGGCCGGAGGGGTCCTGATGGACGTGGAAGGTAAAAGGCGAGACGCAACCAGATCAGCTGACCCGGGGCCCGGGACCGAGGAACTCACCGCCGTGTCCGTTCGTCCATTTTGTTCAGGGGGAGACGTGGACCTGATGTCCAGACGAGTCATTGCCGCCAACAAGAGAACGATCGGTAAGAGGATCGTCAGGGAGATCCATCCCTTCGATGTGATCAGAGACGACGGGCAAGTTCCGCAGGAGCAGGGATGAGGAGCAATGCATTGTGGGTGAAAATACATTTTATATCTTTACTGTTTGGAAAAAAATAAAAGTTTAAAAAAACAACAATCTGGGCTGGTTTGATGTCATATGTGGAGCTTTACATAAATTAGCACGTCGCCGTGGAAACAGATGAGAGGAAGCTAACGTGCGTTTAGACGTTTATTGAAACGGTTAAAGTGCAGAGAGAATACTTCGTTAAACTCAACACTCGCTAGCAGCACGAGCTTCGAAAGGTCGGGCTCTGATTAGTTCAATGCTGGCCACGCCCCCCTCGGCACTGACGGCTCCAAAACGTCTCTTTGAAATGAGATTGGTTACAAACAACCGCCAATCAATAATTGGTCGCCAAGTCAGGCGATGGGCGGAGTCAGTTGCTCAGCAGCAGGTGAGGAAGCAAAGCGGTGGGGCTCGTTTCAGTGTCGCCGCTTCGTCAGAGGAAGCCACCCGCACAGACTCTGTGGACACATTCGAGACGCCGTGCTGTGATTGGCTGAGGTGGATGGGAGGCTTAAAATTTGTCAAAAGAAAACTTCGGTTAAAAGTTTTCAGTACAAAGTTTAAAGAGCAATCGGGGCAAATTAAGGGAATGGGGAGGGCTGTCGCGTCGTCATGGTGACGCCGTTACTGACCTGGCGGAGGCGGTGCTCGTACACCAGCTCCGATTCGTCCGGCGCTCGTTCCGGTACGGCGAGGTTCCACCGTCGGAGCTCCGCCCTCATCTCAGCCAAGCTGAAGACGACCGCTGGGTCGCCATGGCAACGGTGAACGAGCTCCACTAAACGCTCCTTGTAGTGCGTCCTGTCGGGAACAGACGGGTGGAGACTGTACGCCCAGTGACGACGCAGACTGAGCGTGTACTGGGAGCACTGGTCTTACTGGCAGTAGCCTCCGGATCCAGCTGGAGCGGCTCTTCCACAGGGCTGCTCCCCTCCCCCTCCTCCGCCGCCGCCATCGTCTTTCAGCTCCGAAACCAAACACACCCCTGGAAAAACAAAGACGTGCCAGTCAAACCCGGCGAGTGAAACGACTCCTCCTCGCTCACCTGTCTGACTGGCGGCCCCCGCGCTGCCATTGGCCGGTTCCAACCAGGTAGGAGTTGCCTTGTAATGCTGTCGGGCACAACAAACACCCGATGAGCGCCGTCCCGGCGTCGCTTCAGCCGCGCCTCAGCTGGTTCTCACCTGGAGCAGCAGGTGTAGCCGCGCCAGGCTCCAGTCCCTCAGGTGGTAGATGCAGTCCCTGGGGTGGTGGGCGTGAAGCCCCCGGGTCCCGCATTCAGCAGAGAAGCCGCAGGCCTGAGACCAAACAGAACCCAAAGACGAAGAGCGGCTTCTCATTCCTGGTCGGCGTCACGTTTCGGTAAATTCAGGTGAAATGTGTCTCTGAAGAAAACATTTTGACCCAAAAACAGTCGAGGGTGGGCGTCGTCTTCTTCAATAGGTGCGTTTACATGGACACATTTAATCGGATTAGTCTGACCCAATCCGATCAAGATTCAGGGGGCATGAAAACACTTTTATTCCGATGTTTCGGTTCAAGCCGTCGTTACTGCGCACGTCTGCGACGTCAGCTAAACGCGCTTCTGCTATTCCCGGAAGCTAGTTGAAGGAGAGCGAGGGAAAGACGGAACCGGTCCAATATCTGAGACGAACGCGTTACCGGAGACATTAAAGGAGGAAGCTGAGCGCAAACGCGCGAAATAACGCTGACGTTTCAAGCAGAAAAGGGGCGGAGCCATGTTTTGTTCACAACGGAAGTCGCTACGGCTTCTTCTTCTACCATTTCCGGTATATTTTTGTATAAATTACGCATGTCGAAATATATATTTTTTTTAAATGTCACCTCTTTGAGGCAGATGGAGAGAAAGAACTTGTGGACTTTGCTAGTCTGGTCCAAAAACATGTATAAAGTATTCATACACAATATACACAAATATGTGTACTCACTGATCCAGGTCTGAAAGGTCGGCTGCAGCCGCCACAGAACTGATGCTGACACAGGCTGCAGGTGAAGTGAAGACAGCCTCCTCTGGACAGGCCGAAGACAAACTGACAGTTCGGACACTCTGAGGAGACGAAGACGGCGCACACGAATCAACAGAGCTGTGTGTGTGTGTGTGTGGGGGGGGGGGGGGAGCTGTGGTCGTACCGATGCTGTTGTTGCTGTGTAGCGTAACGCCGTGCTGCTCGGGCCGGTTCCGCTGCTGCCACACTCCGAACTGGTCGCAGGACAGTCCCTGATGTTGAGGGGACCACTGGAGACACAGAGGCTGGCCATAGGCTCGTGGTTCTGACCGGGGGGGGGGACCGGGTGTTGCGGGTCGAGTGTTTGTCTTACAGGCGACCTGCACTGACAGCAGGTACTCTTCTTGCAGCTGGGGCAGTCCATCCTCAACCGGTCCGCCTCGTGGAGCATCCCGAAAGAACACTGGAACACAGACGGACCGACCTGGACTTCCGAGGGCTACTTTGTGGGTCGTCTAATCCCTGGGGGGGGGGGGGGGGGGGGTACTTACGTGAGCGCACCAGCGGAAGTTTGGCATCTCCTGCAGGGCTCGATCTCGGAGTTTCCTCTGGAACAGTTCGTGGATTTGTGAAGGCAGGAAGTGACGGATCTACGAGCAAATATCCGCATCAGCAAACCAGAACCAGAACCAGAACCAGAACCGGGAGGTAAACGGGTCAGGCCCGCTCACCTGAGTGTCCAGCAGGTTGAAATAGTCCACGGACTCCTCCAACTCCCCGTGGCCTTTGATCTCCGGTTTGCCACATTGAGGGCAGACCAGCTGATTGACGCTTTTCTCTTTAATGGCCGACGAGAAAAACGTCTTGAAGCAAGTTTGACACAGGAAACAGGAGCAGTGGGTCATGGTGATGATCTACGGTCGATTCAGACAGAGAAGAAGAGGAAGAAACGGGAGCCGTGAGTCACAGCGAGGCGACGCCGTCTGCTGATTGGCTCCGCCGGGCGGGGGCGTCGCTCACTTTGCTGAAGGAGACCTGTTCCTGGCAGATGGGGCAGCTGTGAGTCAGAAACCTGAGGGCTGATGGGAAATCTCTGTTCAGTTGGGCCTGTGAAGTAAAACAAAACATTCCTGTGGCTTCCTGTCAGACGGCATTGTGGGATACGTTGACCAATATTTGGTTTGTTTGTCTCCCTATTTGGGAAATAACACACATGAACTTTGACCCAACACACCGCTTCCATGACATCACTGGGTAGAAAACTCCGCCCCTCCATTGACATCAAAGATAGGAATATGGCGGCCCGGTCCTGAGGAAGACGAGCCAACATCTGAAAGAGGGGGGGTGAACAGGAAGTTGGGACCAGCTGCTTCCTGTGTGGACCAGTCAGAACCGATCCTTCTCACCTTTATTTGCTCAACATGAATTACTGGTTTCCCAGGACGGGCTTCTTGAGGAGGTCCAATTGGAGCTTCCTTTGACCGGACCATTTGTCCCGGCGAGTGTCCTCGCTGGTCTCCGTCCAGCCTCAGAGCTCCCATCAGCCTGCTGAGAGGGTCTGGAGGGGGGACACCTGCAAGAACGGGCGGGGGGGGGGGGAGTCTGTAGTCACATGACCAAGAACAGGCGCTTCTCATCTCACCTGAGGAGGAGGAGGAGTCAAGGAAGGGGACGACCGAGGAAGAGGAGGACGGAGCGCTGAAGTCGATTCCCAGCAGCTCCTCCGTGTACGACCGCGCCTCTTTGTTCTGTCCCTGTTGGTTGGCTGCAAAAAATGGGGGGGGAGGAGCTTAATGAGATCAATTAGAGACAAACAGGAAGTCTTGGTGCGACGCCCGGGAAGTTTACCTCTCTGTCCAGACGACTGGGAGGTGACAGAAGAGGAGCTGAGGTGCGGCAGGCTGGAGGAGGAGTTGTATAATTTAATATTTTATTTTATATATGGATGACATCATCGGACGACGCTTAATGCGAGCTCACCTTCCACCCGACTGTGACAGCTGTTCATCTGCAGGAGGCGGGGCTTGTACTGCACGCCTGGAGTAAAGGGGCGTGTCCTTCTGGAAGGCGTTCCTCATCTCGGACACGAGCAGTAACAGGTTGGACACGCCCTGACGGGAAGTGACATCCGCGTGGGGGCTCGTTATGACCTGCTCAAACTCCGATCGTTCGCGTCTGAAATGTCTTTGTTGTTAAATTTGCTCCCAAATAAATAAATAAAAGTACGTTTTGTCCCGGTGCTCAAATGTTATAATTAATTTGGACGCTTCTAAGAAGCTGCCCGAGCATTTCTCACTGCGTCGTACAGGAGTCCAGTTGGTCAGCCCGTCCAGAGCGATGTTGCCGACGGCGTCCACGCAGGGGCAGGACGGGTTGATCACCATGGAGACAGAGGGACAGACGTAACAACGCGGTCTGGACACCGGGTGCATCTCGTGAAGCCAGATGCACACTGGGAAATGATACCCGCTTCCTGCAAGACACATGACATCACAGCTGACCAGACTAGAATCCGACTCATTGATCAGCTACACTGATCAGAGATCGGGTTGGTATCGATTACAGGCTGAGGAGGAGGCGTCCTCACAGACTCACCTTGGCCGTGAACAGGCACACAGGTAATCGTCCCCTTCAGGTAAACCAGCTTCTTCTTGACTTTGTTAGGAAAACCTGAGACAGAACCACAGCGCATCTGATCAATAATCAATGATCAGTCAGAGACACACACACGAAGCACCGGCTCTTCAAAGGCAGTTAGAAGGTTCTGCTTTAACAAAATGAATGAATGAATGAATGAATGAATGAATGAATGAATGCTTACAGTAAAAGTCCACAAACAGATGGAGGTCAGAGAAGACGGAGCGAACCATCTGAAGATCAGACAGAGTCTCTGCTGGGTAAGGGTACCGACACTGAGGAGAGAGGAGAGAGGAGCAGAGGGAGGAGAACAGAGGAGGGGGGACGCGAGGTTGAGAGGAACAGCGAAGAGGCAGAAGGGAGAGAAGAGTTATTAGCAAGTAGCTAATGTAAACAGCGACAGAATGAGACCCGAAGTTCTGTGAAATCAATAAAGTTTGATTTGATTTCAGGACGTAAACATTTAGTTCTGACCTCCTTAAGAGTCCGAAGTTCCGCCTCCGCCCTAACTCTCGGCATCTTATCCAAAAACAGCTCGACAAACATCCACCTGCTAACGCGCTAACTCGGACGCTTCTACGACACGCCCACTTCCGCTGCGAGCTTTTCAAGCTAAAAGCACAAAGAGTTGTCCTGATAAAAGATAAATGAAGACAGACACGCAGCATGGTCCGAACCCCCTCATGCTAGGGTGAAAACGTAGTTGTGTTTGGTGTCCGTTAACAACAACTTTTTTCTTCTTCTTCTACCGCCCTCTTGTGTCGTAATCGGAAGTGACGTCGTCATGAAATAATCTACCACTGTGGAGAAATACGACTAAATAACTCAAAAATGCTACGAGGAAAAAAAAGAATAAAATAAAAAAATAAAAGGTGAAAGTTACTTATTGTAAACAATTAACAATACATTAGTTGTCTTTGATCATAGATGATTAATTATTTACCAATTAGATAAAAGGAAATTGGTTGTGTTGTGCGAGGGAAAAACAAACTGCGAGACTTAATAAATACTTTTATTGAACAGTTCAACAAAAGCCGGTTGACAGCATGCTGAATGCAGCTAAGGCACGTGAAGCTGTGAGGTCAGAGGTCAGGCTTCCATTGACACACAAACACACTTTGAACAGGTGAGAACCACATCGCATCGCATAAAAAAATAACTCGGTCTCATCAGAAGGCAGCTCACCTGGACACAAAAATGAAAAGTAGCAGACACTGAACCTGATGAGTCACACCTGTCAGATGATTCACCTGCCAGGAGGTCAGGGGTCACGGCGGCGGATGGGACTCAGCTTTTGGCCTGTTTCCTACTCTGAACGAGCTCGGCCAACATCTTGTAACGAATCATACACTCTTCCTGGTAGAGAAAACACGGATAAATCCTTTCGTCAGTCCTTCATTGATCAACACCTTCAATCTCCTCATTGGTCATTTATAAACGAGCCTCTCAGCGGGCAGACGGGCCAACGGCGTCCTCACCTTGGTCTTACCCGGGACCACCTTCGCGATGCGGTCCCAGCGTTCTGCGGTTCCGCGGGGGAACTGCTGCAGAGCAAGTTCCAGCAGCTTCTGCTGGTTCTGGGTCCAGATGGCGGCGTCCGTCTTCTCCCGGCTCTCGTGAGCTTCCGTTTCCTCTTCCTCCACCTCCGACGGGTCGAAGTCTCTCTGCCGACGAACCCTGAGCTTCACCTCCCCGTCATCTGCGGCCGGCTTCCTGGTTCTCCTCCTGATCGATACAGCCGCCTCCTCCTCCTCCTCCTCCTCCTCCTCCTCGTCTTTCTGCTGCTGCTGCTCGTCTTCACAAGCCCCGCCTCCTCTCTGAGTCATCAGGCTGTCGGGAACCGACTTCGCCGAAAGACGAGATCCTTTCAGCTCTGACAACTTCACCAGACCTGAAACACGGAGCACAGCGACGTTGGCGGGCCTCGGGAACCCGTCGGGAGAACCCGATGAAGAACCTCCCAGAACCGCGGCGGCGCTTACCCGACACGTGGCTCACGTTGTCTTTGGCCTGCTTGACTTTGGTCGTCACCTGTTGGAGAAAACAGATTCAGAATGTTTTACAGGAACGACCCCCCCCGCCCCCCCCGCCCCCCCCGGCTTACATCAGTAACTGATCGGCCCAGTTCATGAGCAATCTTCTCCCAGCGACCTGGTGATCCTCCGGGGAATTTAACCATCAACCTGCTGAGGAGGCTGAGATCATCGTCGGTCCATTCTGCAGCCTGAGGACAGGAGCACAAACAGGAAGTGACATCACTCAGAGGAGCAGATGTTCAGGCCCGAACTGATCACAGGTCTGACCTTCTTGGCGGCTTTACAGTCCTCCAGCCAGTCGTCCATCTGGTCCTCGATGTCCTCGATGGAGGTGGTCTGATCGTCACGCCGGTGGTTCGGGTTCTCCCGGGACGGCTCGTAAACAGGAAACTCCACCTTCAGCTTCTTGACCTTCGGCCTCTTCTCCCCTGAGCGGACAGTTTGTGGATGGATCGACCTGAAGTCATTCCGTGTTCCCGTTTAAAAACATCCCGACTGCCTTTGAATGCACCGTTAGTAAACATCGATTATCTCTACGTTTAAAGACGCGACTGAATTCAAGCGTTTACTGCAGGGGACGTCTTCCTCAGCTTCGTCTTCCTCCTTCTGCTGCTGCTTCATCTGCTGATAGTCCTCATAGTGCTGCTTCATCTCCTGAAACACACGCAGAGCGGGACTCAGACCAGGACCAGGACCAGGACCAGGACCAGGACCCAAGCCCGGATACCAGGACGGGACCGCCCCCCCCCGTGCCCCTACCTGGACGGTCTGAGGCAGGTTCTTGATGGACATGTAAAGCCAGATGCTCAGCTTCAGAGGGAGGATGTCCTGCCAGTGAGGTCTGTCCTCAACCCTGAAACAACAATCAGCGAATCGCAAACAAGTAACTAAGCAACAGGAAGCCCAGAGGCGGAGTCACGGCTGCACCTGTCCGTCCTGTCCTGGTCGAGGTCCTCGGCCGGTCGGGGGCTGCGCTGCTGCTTCTTCTTCTTCTTGTCTCTCTTTTTCTTACTCAGCAGCTCATCCTGGGACACACGGAGGACCGCTTGTCTCGATGCTGCGCTGTGATTGGTTTATCTGCACGGACGTCTGTGATTGGTTGCCTCACCAACTTCTTCTCCAGGTACATGGACCAGATGACCACGTAGTGTCCCACAGTGAGTATGACGAAGAAGAGGAAGGCCAGTTCTGTGTTGCTCAGCTTCCTCACTCGTCTGTAGTAGTAGACCGGCTGCCGCCAGTCGGGCAGCCCGTTCTCCAGGATGTCGTCATACCTGCACGCGGTCGGAGCCTTGAGTTAGCGCAACGCTCGACGCGACGCCCGGCGCCCTCCTCTCATTGGCCGACGGGCGGCTGCGTACTCACTTGCGTCGCCTCTCCTCGTCCTTTAGTACTTCGTAAATGGCCACCAGCTGTAAAACCGAACGACGAATGCAATAAGACGCCTTTGTTGCCACGACAACCACCGCCTGCTGTAGCAGCATGCGTGGCTACAGTTAAATATCCACACATTAAATAATAAAATAATAATAATAATAATAACCTGTCTGAACTGAGTCTCGGCGTTTTCGTCTTTGTTCTTGTCGGGATGCAAAGAGAGCGACAGCCGTCTGTACGCCTTCTTTATCTCTGTTCCTGCGGCGTCCTGCAGACAGACAGGTAGAGAGACAGGGAGAGAGACAGGGAGAGACAGGTAGACAGACAGGGAGAGAGACAGGTAGGGAGACAGGTAGGGAGACAGGGAGAGAGACACGTAGAGAGACAGGTAGACAGACAGGGAGAGAGACAGGGAGAGAGACAGGGAGAGAGACAGGTAGAGAGACAGGGAGAGAGACAGGTAGAGAGACAGGGAGAGAGACAGGGAGAGAGACAGGTAGAGAGACAGGGAGAGAGACAGGGAGAGAGACAGGTAGAGAGACACACAGTGAATAATTCTAACTACAATGATAACTGCAGGCCTCTACAGCACACGCTGCTAGCTTCCTCTTTGCGTTAGCGTAACTGTATGGTTGTGTAGCTGTGTGTGTGTGTGTGTGTGTGTGTGTGTGTGTGTGTGTGTGCGTGTGTGCGTGTGTCTGCGTGTGTTTGTTCTCTGGACCAGTTCTAATATAAATCGGGTCTATTCCACGTAGTTGGACTCACCAGTGTGGCTAACCAGAGCTAACCGGGCCCCGCTGGTCCGGTTCAGATGTCATTAGCTACGGCTGCTAACGAGCGTAGGCCCATTTGCATGCGCGTACTCGGTGCGGCTATCGGGTTGAGCTAACCAGCCAGCGGCCGCCATGCCGTTACCATGGAGACACATGATGTGCGAGCACAGACCTGGTCCAGGGACATGAACTGGTAGAAGGTCTGTGGAATCTCCTCCACCAAATCCAGCAGCTCCAGGTCCGCGTCCCAGGCGCTCAGCGCGGCGGGCGAGGAGACGAGCAGGGCCAGGCGGAGCAGCAGAGACCCGCACGAAACCGTCCAGGGCCCCATCGCTCGAGAAACCGTCCGGCACGTCACAGAGAGCGGCCCGAGTCAGCGACACGTGACCCGGAACGGGCTAGAATTCACGTCCGGGGTAGACTTCCAAAATAAAACTCCTCTCTGTTCCACTCCAACTGTGACACTATCAAAATAAAACTCTCTGTTATCGTGCAGCGGTGACTACAGCGCCTCCCGAAGGAAGATGAGAAAAGTACATCTATCTATCTATCTATCTATTATTTTATAATTATTCCTTTTTACATTGAAGATTTGTTAAAGTTGACTTTCTTTTCATATTTTAATCTTGCCCTTTGCCTGTTGATACAGAGGCAATCACATTTGAACTGTCAGAACAGAAGAAGTCCATATGGTTCACATTTACACGTTTATTTCTAAACTGACCTTTGTTACATTTGATGACAGTATTTACAACCATCGGAATAACCAATCATGAGTGGACACATGCTGGGATGTGAATACTCAGAAAAAACAAACCGACATTGAGCTAAGCATTAGCCGTAGGGACTTCAATCGACACATAACTCCCACCATCTGCATTTCACACACACAGCAGTGTTAGCAAGTTCTAACATTTGGGTTGGTCGGTCTGGATCGGGTCTGGAAGAGGCCGGCAGGATCGGGTCTGACCGAGGATGGCTGGATTGGGTCTGTTTTGGGTCGGTTCTGGTCTCAGTATGTTGGAGTGACTTTCTAGGAGAGGTAGCCTGGGTCTGGTCTGGGTCAGATAAGTGTCAGTTGACCTGCTCTGGTTTGGGTCAGTTGTTTCAGCATGTCTGAAGTCAGGCCTCTGATCCAGCTCTGCAGGTCATGTGACTTTTGTCCACTTCAGATGACTCAAACAAAGACAGGAGAGAAAGATCCAAACAGGAAGCTACACTATAAATCATGCCCCTTGAGGGCTATGAGGAGAGTCCACCCCCGTCATGGTGTCCGTAGAGGTCTGCCAGCTTCCTGAACCTCGGCCCCCATTCTTTCAAGAACTCATAGTTTTGCTCAGACTCGAAGGAGCTCAGCGACTCCATCGAGTTCAATGAGCTGAGTGACTCGGCAGCCGACCCGGAACCTTCAAAGGCGTAGGTTCGCAGCGAGTCGTAGGGGGGCACTGTGAGGTCCAGTTCTGCCTCCTGTAGCCGGCGCTGGATGAAGTCCCGGAACAGCTTCTTCCTGTCTGTCCCGGACTCTGGCGTTCTGGCGACGGGCTCGGGTGGGATCCGCTCTGGCTTTTGTCTGGTTTGCTTTGATTTGTTGAGGTGCCTCAAGGCGAGCACGTCGAACGCTTCGGTGTCTTCTTCCCCTCCGCCTTCACTGTCATAATGAACAATGTTCTCACGGATCCCGCGCTCATCGTCCATCATCGGCGGTTCCCTCCTCTGGCGACGGACGGCAACCGTAAGCGCAACGCCTGAGGACACGGGAAGGGTCGGACGCCTCGATCGTGGCGCTTCATCTTAATGATTGTACGGAGGTGTCTTACCCAGCAGCGCGAGGACGCAGGCGAGGACGGCAGCGGCGGCAGCAGTGTTGAGGCCGACCACCGACAGTGGCGTCGACACCCGAGTGCAGGCGTGGCGGTTTCCTGCACCGTCGCAGGTGCAGACGACAATGGACAGCGTGTTGGTGCTGCTGAGAGGCGGGCTGCTGCCGTCTGAAACCACCACCGGTAGGACGTAAACCGGCTGGTCCCGCTGGAGAAAGCCGCCCCGGCGAGTCAGGATGGAGGCTGTGTTGTCTGAGAATGGACAGCAGGGGGGGGGGGGGGTAACAACCTGTGTCTCTCTAATACAGAAGTGGATCCAGCTGCAGACACAGACAAACGCGATGGTCCTGCTGAAGGTCAAATGAAGGTCACGCTTCTTATCGTGGACTTTTACCTTTATTGTCTCTCAGGCTGAAGTTGAGGTTCCCAGAAATCTCAGGGGGCAGAGCGAACAGGAAGTGATGTCCGTTGTCCGGTTCGTCTCGATCCGCGGCACTCAGAGTCTGAATGACCTGAACGGTCCAAGGACAAATATCAATCACGGATTTAAACTCTATTTTCTTATATTTAAATTGCTTTGTTTGGGAACTGCATTGACTTGTGGAAAAAGGGTTTAATATGGGACCTTTAAGACTCAAGAAGGTGTGAGGTTTACCTGCCCAGGTTCGGTGTCCTCACAGACAAACGCTTCATACTCAGCGGCGAAGCCCGGCGCGTTATCGTTCACGTCCGTAACGGAAACCAGGACCACAGCTTTCCCCACCTGAGACGGATCCACTGACACGCACAGACACACGCCCGTCAGGTACGCAGCTGTTTACCTGTTTACGTCACAGGTAAGTTTATCTGAGAATTTGTCTTAAAGTTAATAAGAAACAAAAAAAAACCAACAGACAGAAAGAGTAGCTTAGCATAAATACTGGAAAACCACAGGAACGTGCATGCAAAAATATCAGCTAACGCTAACTTGTTAGCATGTGGATAACAACCAGTGCTGACGTGAGACTTACGGCTCTCTGTGGCGAAGACGGTGACGTTGTGTAGAGCAACGCCTTCTCTGTCCAGAGGCCTGGCGGTGGTGATCACACCTGATTGGCTGTCAATGTTAAAGTAATGATCCGCATCGGTCTTCCTGTCTATAGCGTACCTGCGTGCGTACAGAGCGGATGACGTAAAAAAAAAGCAGCACACTTCTTCACTGCGTACCTGTCGCTGACGTCCGTACCTGACAGGGATGTTTGTGGCGTCGGGATCTTTAGCCAAAACAGAACCCACGTGAGTTCCCACTGCAGCCGCCTCAGAGACCGCCATCCTGCTGAGGCGGGACGAGAAGAGCGGCGGCTCATCGACGTTCTCCACCAGCAGGCGGACTGCGGCCACGTCGTTGAACGGACCCTTGGACAGGAAGCGGGCATCCACGTAACGATTGGATGCCTCCACCTGGAGCATGTAGCTGGACTTCTTCTCAAAGTCCAGAGTCTGGGGGGGGGGGGGGAATGGCTGCTCTGAGTTCTTGTGGCCTCATTCATTTATCTCGCGGGGCCGCTTTGTCCGTTACCGGGTCGCGGGTCGTGCTGGAGCCTATCCCAGCAGTCGACGGGCGAGCGGCGGGGTACAAGCCGCTAAAGGTTTTTAATTGAACCGAAAAGTACCTTGTGCACCGTGACCAGTCCTTCCTGCGTGTTTGGATCGGTGAGAACGCTGAAGGTCCCCAGTCCATCTCCGTGCAGGATCCTGTAGTCCATCTCAGCGTTTGGGCCGACATCCATATCCAGAGCTCTGATCTTCGCAACCACGGCTGAAACCAGTACAGATTCCGGAACGCTGAACTGGTAACTCCCTGTAGGGGACACGCGGGCAAACACATACAAGGACAGGAGGTCGTGAAAGTCCGTCGTATTGCCCTGCAGGTCAGCGGTCAGACTCACTGCGAGGGAATCGAGGTGGATTGTCATTCACGTCGGTCAGCATCACAGTGACGGAGGTGGTTCCTGAAAGACCGCCCGTCTGACCAATCATGTCTTTAGCCTGGACGACCAGCAAGTAGCGGTCCCGCACTTCCCGATCCATGTCAGGAAGAGCTGTTCGGATAACACCTGCAGGAAGATACATTTACAAAGACCATGGATAATTCCCTCACCAGCAAGCACTCCACAAGGACAGTGCTGAGGAGGAACTGCCTGTTAACAGGGAGAAACCCTGGACCAGACCCCGACTCAAATCTGCTTTTCATAATCACTGATAACTACAGAATGTCGACTCACCTCACAAATACAGCGAGGCTGTAAACACACACCGGACCAATGTGAATGAATCATGTGACTTGGAAGGGAAATAAAAGGATGATTCAGAGCGGGGGGGGGGGGGGGGGTCGCATCTGTTGTCTTTAGAAGGACTCAGGTGTGTCCTCCTCACCTGTCTTTGGCTCAACAGAGAAGTACGGCTGACCCTGCAGGATGCTGTAAATCAGCCTGGCTGAGTTGCCGTAAGTTGGATCGTCAGCATCTGTTGCCACCGCCGTCACCACCGACATACCTACGCCGAAACCATTCAAAACACAACTTTATTCAACAAGCCGACGAAGACAGCGGCCATCTGTCTTCATCCGTTGTTCCTTATCGCAAGGACGAAAGCGATAACAACAACTACGCAGCAAGTCTTGCATCGGTCTCTTAAGTGAGTTTTTTTCTGACTCTTTGGGTGTTCAGACTCACCTACAGGAGACCTCTCAGGCACCCTGGCGATGTACGGACCCCCCAGAAACTTGGGTTCATTGTCGTTGATGTCCTGGACTTTGATGACGAACTGGGATTCGGGCTCAACTGGCAGGTCGGTGCTTCGGTCTCGCGCCTGGGCCCTCAGGGTGTAGTACGCCTGTTGTTCTCTGTCCAGCCTCTTGATAGCGTGGATGTCCCCTGTCTTCTCATCGGCCGCGAAGACGGACGCCGCTCCTTCTCCGTACAGGACGTATCTCACCTGACCGTCACCTTTATCCACGTCAGAGTGAAGCTAAGGACACCAGTTGAGCCAGTAGGTGGAGTGAGTCCGTCAGAGGACACCAGGTTAGCGAAATCAAATCCACACGTTTGACCTCGTGGTTTTCTTTGATGATAGATGTTAGCCTAGCTTAGCACAAACACTGTAGGAAAAGTGTTAGCTCATTCAAGCCGTTGCTATGAGCTGGCATGTTATGAACTAGAATGAATCATTATGCTAGAAAAAGTCCATCAAATGTATTTGTTTGTTTTATAATTGGCCCTGAGTTTAGGCTGACAGGCATTATAATATCTGAGAGTTGGATGCAGATGCCAGTTCAGATAATCAATAGTAACTGATGAGGTATTCTAAGGACGTTAAATGCCATCATACCTTCCCGACGTACAGCGGCTCGTCTCCCGTGTACTCCTCCAGGACGAAGAACTGGTTCCACACCCAGCTCCTC